>NW_004443942.1:3477412-3497606 GCF_000243295.1 Trichechus manatus latirostris
AAAAAAAAAAAAAAAAAGTTATCTCAGCCAATACAAGAAGTAGAAAAAATCAAATTAAAATATCACCACTCTGCAACCCCTGGTGATGCAGCAGTTAAGCAGTCAGCTGCTCACCAAAAGGTCGGTGGTTTGAACCCACCAGCCGCTCCTCTGGGGAAAAATGTAGCAATCTGTTTCCATAAAGATTACAGCCTTAGAAACTCTATGGGGCAGTTCTGCTCTGTCTTATAGGGTCACTAGGAGTCAGAACAGGTTTGGTTTTGTTTAATAAATTGTTATAAGAGCAGTGGTAGTTCAGTGGTAGGATTCTTGCTTTCCATGCAGGAGACCTGGGTTCAATTCCCTGCCAGTGCACCTCATGCACAGCCACCATCTGTCCATCACTGGAGGTCTGTGTGTTGCTATGATTTTCAACAGATTTCAGTGGAGCTTCCAGACTAAGATACATTAAGAAGAAAGGCCTGGAGATCTACTTCTGAAACTTCGCCAATGAAAACCCTATGAATCACAGTGATGCAGACCTGGGCGGCGTTTCATTCTTTTGTTGAGTTGGGGGCCAAATGATGGCAGCAAAAAACAACAACACATCCTATTTTATAGATGAGGAAACTGAGGCACGGACATGTCAACTCATAAACCATGAAAGACAAACACTAATAACCACAGAAGACGTGAAAACCTATTTTGAGGACAATCAGTAGCTCTGTATCCCTTGAAGGGGCAACTGGAATTCAAATTAAGTAACCTCTCTTTTTGTTTTTTTCTGGTGCAAACAGTTAACAAACTCGGTGGCTAACCAAAAAATTGGAGGTTTGAGTCCACCCAGAGGCATGTTGGAATAAACGCCTGGCAATCTACTTCCAAAAAATCACTCATTGAAAGTGATATGGAGCACAGTTCTATCCTGACATACATGGGGTCACCATGAGTCATAGCTGACTTGCTAGCAACTGGTTTCTCCCTCTACTTTCCTCAGCTCTGCCGGCCAATAAGGAGCTCTGGTGACACAACAGTTAAGCACTCAGCTGCTAACCGAAAGGTTGGTGGTTCAAATCCACCCTGTCACTCCGTCGGAGAAAGAACTGATCACCTGTTTCTGTAAAGATTACAGCCAAGAAAACCCTATGGGGCAGTTCTACTCTATCCCATGGGATTGCTGTGAGTCAGATTCAGCTCGATGGCACACAACAACAACAGCCAGGCAACAGGTTGCCGGGTCCCTGTGTTAAGAGTCAGTGTTCCTTCTGCTCCAGTGACACTTCATCTCTACCAAGTGGGAGGGAAGAGGTGGAGGAAAAAAAAAAAAAAGCCAGGCAACAATTTACATTGTATTTTGCACCCCAAACACGAAACCACCTGAAGATATTTAAACATGTATTTGAGAGCCTCACACAGGCCCACATTCCAGAACAGCTTTATAATCTAGGGAAGGGAAACCCAGACATCTCTCACACTCCATGATGGACTCACATACATGTCGGAAGCAGAGTTCACAAATCTAATTTCTTTCTCTACTCCTGGACATTTTTTACCCAGTGAGCACAAGGGGCGGGAGGCAGTTCCACTCTTGCAGCCAATTTCCAACAGCAGCTCATAGTGAAAAATATTATGTTTGGGGTGAGCATTTATCCAGGAGCAGTGTGGAAATGAGACAGTGAGGACATAAATGGTGAATAAATGACCGATGTAGGGAGAGCTGGAGAAATGAGGGTGATTATGCAGGCACTGTCCTCTATGAATATATTAGCTCCCCAGTAAGCCCGTGCATTTTGACTACTTCCAAAGCAATTTCTCTAGGTTTCGATGAATACAGGTGTCTGGAAGTGTTTGCTAAGCTTAGCTTCAGACAAGCCGTTCCTGCTGTCAGTCCTGAAAGCCACTGTATTAAGTCTGGGAGGTAAGTCAGGCCCCACATGTCACTGTCAGGTCACCACAGGTGTTGTGAGATGCTGGTTGCATGTGCCCAGTCTCTCCTTCAGAGCAGGGGCCAGGGCTTTCCTGGGCCAGTGGAATGCCACCTAAGGAGGTTCGAATTGAGAGGAGGGTATATTCAAGCTGGAGACCTTGAGTGGGAATTGAATATCAGGAACTAGAGATGGTCAGATATTGACACTAAGGCAAAGGGGGCCAGAGTGGGGTCATCACAAATGGGAACCAGCTAAATGTTGGGTGAGATATGCATGGAAGTGTGAAGAGATTGGCATTTAGTAGGGATATTTTGCATGATTGCCATGAACACCAGTGGATGCAACATCCTCTCGAAGGTTTGGCAAGCCTGTAGTACATGGCTGCTGGCTGCTTAAAGATACCCAGGACAAAACAGTGGGGACCATCATGGGGACAAGCCACGGCTCATATATTGGGTTTATCATGAGGACAGAGCTACTCCCTGGACATAAGGGTGGCTTCCCACCAGGACAAAGTCATTCACTGTATTCATCATCACATTCCTGCCAAACATCAGGGGACCTAACGTATCCCTCAGACAACAGGGGAGAAGTTCAGTTTGGATTTACCTTTCATGGGCCCAAGGAAAGGGGCCATATAGTCTATGAGATGTTCCTGTAGGGTGAGAAACAAAATGGTGCCTACTGTGTGGATTCACACCATGAGCTGAGAAAAGCTAGAAAAAAGCTCTACACTTTGGAGCAGGATGGGGGCTATCTCAAGAGAATGGTATGAGGCAGGAATAGGCCTGTGGGTCTGGCCAGCAAGTGGTGGGGTCAGAAACCACATGGTGTTAATCTGGCTCTGTTTTGCTGTTTGTACCCCATGAATTATTTCCTTGTGACAAGGATTTTGCCTGTGACAAAATCTTTATGAAAGTTCTATGGGCTGCTGAGGAGGAGATAGAGAATATCAAGTGAGAAATCCCAAGGGGAAGTGACTCTGAGGGTCATGGAATGGAGGCCACTCCTTTTCCAGCTATCCCTCGGTGCCTGCAATCTCTTCCTGGAACACACCTTGCTCATCCCTGAGGGCCCTGTCTTTAGTTTTAACAAAGAGGCTGTTTCTTTGAGTTGGGGGTCTCAACTCTCCTATGACCTCACCCCTAGCCAAGCAGGTTCTGAAGTCCTCTTCTTCCTGAAAATTCTATAGGTCACACACATGGTCCATGGTTAGAAACTGAAGGTGCAGAATCACCCTGTGCCCCTAAACCTCAAGCCCCATATTCACCCATTTGAGAGTTGAGCCAAACCCTTTCCAAGAGAAGCCCTGCTCACCCTGATGCCGAGCTCAACATTTTCTCCTCCGTAGACCTCCATGCCTTCGTCCAATAAACCGATCTCCTGGAAGTACTGTCGGTCCACGATGAAGCAGCCAATGAGGGCAGGGCTCCTGTGGGAGGAGATGTGGTTAGCAGAGGGGTTATCTCGTGGGGTCTGCTAGAGAAGTGAGAGCAGTGGGACTTCCTCCCAGGAGGATCTGGTCCTCTCCTCTGCTTCCAGAGTTGGTGTGGGCCTTGTTCTTGGAGTAGCCTTCCAAGGTCCACCCTCATCCAGCCACTCCAGGGAGGCTGTTTCATCAGGCAGTGAGCAGACAGCTCCTGTCCTTGGACCAGCCTCCATTCCCTGGTGGTGCTTGTGTATGTGTTAGCCCAGAGAGGTGGTGCTCAGCTTGCTAGTCTCGATTGTCTGTATCTCTAGCTATCCTGACCCATGAACTCTGAACTGACAGCCAGTCTCTGTTTCTGCCTGGGCACCCATGCCAACTCTCTCAATCTTGCCCAGCTTGGGTTCTGCATGCCAGCCTTGGTCCACTTGCCAAGATTAGCTTGGGCTAGGTTGTAATGAAGTTTCCAACTATTATAGTAGAGCTGTCTATTTTTCCTTTCGATTCTTTCAGTGTTTGCTTTATATATTTAGGTGCCCCAATGTTAGGTGCATATGTATTTATAATGGTGATAACTTCTTGATGAATTGACCCTTTTATCACTATATAATTCCCTTCTTTGTCTCTTATAACAGATTTTGACTTAAAGTCTACTTTATCTGATATTAAAATTGCCACCCTTGCTTGCTTTTGGTTATTATTTTCACGGATTATTTTTTTCCATCCCTTCACTTACAATCTATTTGTGTCCCTGGACCTAAGATGTGTCTCTTGTAGACAGCACATAGTTGGTTCTTGTCTTTTTGACTAGGTTGTAAAGGGCTTTGAATAGCATGGTAAGGAATTTGGATTTTACCTGCAGGCAATGGGTTGTCAATGAAGAATTATAAGCAGACAGTGGTATAAACAGATCTGTGTTTTTTCAGAAAGAATACTCAGGCAGCAGTGGGGTGACTGATTGGAGGAGATTGAGTGGGAATTGAGGAACCAGTTGGGGAGCTTGTTACTATATTCAGATGACTACTGATGAGGACCTAGACCAGAGCATCAGGAACATAGTTTTAAGACATAATTTGATGTAAAATCAGCAGATGGACTATGAGGGTGAGAGAATCTGGATGCTGGCTAGCTTTCTGGGTTGGGTGACAGTGGACTGGAGGTCACTCACAGCATGGGTTTATAGGAGAAGAAGCTGGTATCAGAAGGCAGAAGGAGTACTCCACACTGGGCAACCTGAGCTTAAGCTGTCTGTGGGACACCAGGGATATATTTAACAGGCAGGGCTTAGGTAAATGGTTTGGAATTCATCTGGGGTCTTGGGTGGTGAAAATGGTTAACACATTCTTCTGCTAACCAAAGGTTAGGAGGTTCGAGTCCACCTGGAGACACCTCGGAAGAAAGGCCTAGTAATCCACTTCCGAAAAATCAGCCATTAAATATTCTGTGGAGTACAGTTCTACTCTGACACACAAGGAGTCTGCATGAGTTGAAATCAATTCAACAGCAACTGGTTTGGTACTGGTTTAGGAAATTGTTAGATTGGTGTCATGGATTGAATTGTGTCCCCCAAAAATATGTGTCAACTTGGTTAGGCCATGATTCCCAGTATTGTGTGGCTGTCCTCCATTTTGTGATTTTCCTGTGTATTATCAATCATAATCTCTGCCTGTGGTTAAAGAGGATTAGGGTGGGATGTAACACCTTTGCTCAGGTCACATCCCTGATTCAATGTAACAAGAGTTTCCCTGAAATGTGGCCTGTACCACCTTTTATCTTACAAGAGATAAAAGGAAAGGGAAGCAAGCCGAGAGTGGGAGAACTCATACCACCAAGAAAGAAGCACCGGGAGCAGAGTGTGTCCCTTGGACCCGGGGTTCCTGTGTGGAGAAGCTACTAGTCCAGGGGAAGATTGATGACAAGGCCTTCCTCCAGAGCCGACAGAAAAAGACTTCCCCTGGAGCTGATGCCCTGAATTTGGACTTCTAGCCTACCAGACCGTGAGAAAACAAATCTCTCTTTGTTAAAGTCATCCACTTGTGATATTTCTGTTATAGCAGCACTAGATGACTAAGATAGTTGGTGAAGGGGTACCATATGCAAAGAAGCAGAGTGAGCTTACAGACACAGAAGAGGTTTGATTGGGACTGGAACAAGAAATGAGAGTGGGGCAGTCCCAGGAGATGAGGCTGGAGGGGAGGTAGGTGTCTTAGTCATCTTGTGCTACCATAACAGAAATACCACAAGTGGATGGCTTTAACAAAGAGAAATTTATTCTCTCACAGTCCAGTAGGTTTCAAGTCCAAATTCAGGGCATCAGCTCCAGGGGAAGGCTTTCTCTCTCTGTTGGCTTTAGTGAAAAGTCCTTGTCAATCCTCCCCTGGACTAGGAGCTTCTCTGCACAGGAACCTCAGGTCCAAAGGACACGACCTGCTCCCGGCACTGCTTTCTTGGTGGTATGAGGTTCCCCCATTCTCTGCTTGCTTCCCTTTCCTTTTATCTCTTGTAAGGTAAAAGGTGGTGCAGGCCACACCCTAGGGAAACTCCCTTTACATTAAATCAGGGATGTGACCCGGGTAAGGGTGGTGTTAACAATCCCACCCTAATCCTCTTTAACATAAAATTACAATCACGAAATGGAGGCCAAGCACACAATTCTGGTAATCATGGCCCAGCCAAATTGATATACACATTTCTGGGGGACATAATTCAAACCATGACAGGAGGAGAGGCAGGAGCAGACCCCGCAGGGCCTTGTATACCTTGCTGATGTTTGAGTTTTATTCTGTAGAACTCAGACAAAAATGACTTCAAATTACATTTCAAAGATCCCAAACTCTTTCTGCCTTTGCTGCTGTCTTCATAGACACCTGAATGAGTCCCCTGTGAAGCCTCGTCTTTTAAAGGTCAGTACTCCTGAAACAGCCATCCCTGCCAGACCTGATTTCTGTCTGCATTGCTGCAGGGTGGGTGCCCTGCAAAGTCCTGCCTGCCCCTTAAACACAGATGACACTAGAAGGTGGCCAAGAGGAATGCTCCTGGAATGAAAGGAAAGATTAGCAGCTGCCATTGCTTTGCATTACATAAGGGAGAAAGATTATAAAAAATGTAATTGGAAGTGGGGGATTATTACCCGAGATCATATTTTTCCTTGCCAGAAGAAAAAATAAATTCATATTTATAACAGGATGGAATAGAACCCAACTTAGCTGTTTCCTGTGGTTACTTCTGTTAACCTACTGTTAGGCCCCTGCCACAATTTTGTGCTGCTAAATATTTGTTGTGAGTCCACTGTGTGCAAGGGCCTTTTACAAACATGGTCTCATTTCATCCCCATTATAACCTGGAGACAACTCATTGTGACATCCTTATCATCCCAATAGTTGGCCACGGTTGAGCTTGGAAGTGGTGTGGCCAGTTTCTGCCTACAGGTCTGCTGAATGCTACTGGAGAGAAATGTACTTCCATACAATGAATGTTCTTGCAGAAGACTGCATTGGTATTAACTGCTTCCATTCTGCTCATCTCTAAACCTAAATCAGCAACCAGCAAACCTACACTCTAGGTTGTTGCAAGGGAATATAATCTCAACCTCAAGTTTCCCATTACTCAATTTTTAGCAAAAGCTTGGTTGAGAGAAATTATATGTATGGAAGGTTTTTGGAAGGACATTTCTAGTTTTATCCCTAGATGAAGACAGCCCCACAAGAAACTGTGGGTTATGCCACTTTATGTTGCTCACCCCAGCTCCTTTTTCCTTGGAGCTGTACATCAGCGTTCTGTCCACATATGGTGTAAGTTATAAAAACAGCCCAGTGATATCTCCTGCTGCATTCTAAAGGGATGTCTTTCAGATGGTTGCTCGCTGCACCCCTCAGTGACACCTTTAGGAAGACCTGCCTAATCAATTTCTTTCAAAGTTAACTGCTAGGCAAGGAAAGCCTTGTTATCCCTGAGGGATCAGTAGGACATTTCTACATGGGAAATGTGAATCTTATTTCTAAGACCATGTATGTTTCATTTTCACCTTGGCTACCAGGAACCTCAGAGCTAAGTCTGCAGGTTCACTTTAAGAATTGTGAAGGACCGAGGTCTACACAACTACGTTCTAATCTAGTTTGTTACGATCTTTTGGTCTTTCCAGACATTTATCTATTCGTTTTTTGATACATTTTACATTTTCTCATAAACTATTTCTAATCCTTTCAGGAATGAGACAGGGCATAAATCAATATCACTTTTAGCCTGATTGTGTCTACTGAATACCCTGACCGGATAATAAGCAACAGACTGGCTAGAGACAGCCTGTATTGATCCTGGGGTAACTGTTCTGGATTCTGTTCATTCGCTGCCTGGATCTGGCAGTTAGAGGAAGGCTCCTTCCTACATGTCCTGGAAGCAGGATTCAGGAATGTGGAGAAAACAGGCTGAGACCCCACTCTGCCGGGCTGATACTTCTAAACCATCCTGCACTTAGAGAGGGGAGTCCCTGGGCTTCTTCAATGGGCGAGTGCATCTTTCTAAATCATCTTCTGAGTGCCAACTATGTTCCAGAGACTTTCATGTGCTTTATATAATCTAATTTAATCCTTGTGAGGTTGAAATTGATTCCATTTCATAGATATGGAATCAGAGGCTCAGAGAGGCTAGGGAACTTCTCAGAGACACACAGCCCACAGAGGCAGAGTGAGTACTTGTTACCTCTCAGGCCAGGATCTCAGTGTCCTCCATCAATGCACGAACTCAGCCTGCTTTAGGAGGTTGAGCCATTCAGAAGGAAATGCTGTGATTTTAATGAAGACAAGGCAGGAACCCCAGGGCACCAGTCTGCCTGAGCAACCTACATCAGCATTCCTCCAGAAATGGCCTGCAAAATAACTGTTTCTTCACCTTGATGGGTTTCCCATTTCAAAGAAGGGCGCATTTGCATGTGATTGACTGACGGTTTTCTCATCACTGAGGAGTCTTCATTTCTCCTTTTCTCTCTTTCCTCCACCAAATCCTCCAGCTGCAACAAATGCTAGGTGAGGGCTAGAAATGGTAGCAATGTGCAGTAGAAGAATTCAAAGTAATTTGCATCAGTTAATGCTCTCAGCAGAGAAGCCGTCTACATGTGTTCATGTTGATTCACCCAGTGGGAATCACTCTTGGCAAGGTCCTGTGCTCGGTGTTCGCACATAGCTAGTGAGCCCCCATCGAGCGCTGGTGGTGCAGTGGTTAAAGTGCTTGGCTGCTAACCAAAAGGTCAGCGGTTAGCCCACCAGCCGCTCCATGGGAGAAAGATGTGGCGGTTTGCGTCTGTAAAGATTTACAGCCTTGGAAACCCTATGGGGAAGTTCTACCCTGTCCTATAGGGCCGCTATGAGACAGAATTGCTTTGACAGCAGTGGGTGGGAGAGAGTCCTCGAGGTCAATGCTCACTGAACAAAGAAAGGCCTGGAAAGACTGGAGGCTAAAGTTATGCTCCTGAACCTACTAGCTGTTCTAACTAGCTGCTCCAACCTAAGAAAAACTGTTAACCTTTTGCACCACCCAGGGACTCCAGCAATTTCCTACTCATCCTTAAACAAACAAACAAACAAACAAAAAACCCCAAAACCATTTGCCATTGAGTCAAGTTGATTTTGACTTACAGCAGCCCTGCAGGACAGAGTAGAGCTGCACCAGTTTGAACTGCCAACCTTTTGGTTAGCAGCCCGAGCTCTTAACCTCTTTGCCACAAGGGCTCCCATCCTTAAAAACCCAGCACAAATGTTACATTGTTACACTCTCTGTAAAGGCTTCTGTCTTCCATTTGGAGCCCTGGTGGTGCACTGGTTAAGAGCTCAGCTACTAACCAAAAGGTCAGTAGTTCAAATCCATCAGCTGCCCCTTAGAAACCTTATGGGGCAGTTCTACTCTGTCCTATAAGGTCGCTATGAATCAGAATTGACTCGATGGCAACGGGTCTGGTCTGGTCTGGTCTTCCATTCAGTGTCCATCTCAGGCCTCCCATTACAATGTATAAAAATTATTTTGTCTTTCTCTAGCAGACTCCAGACTTTGGGGGGCAGAAACCAAATTCTTTTTTTTTTTTTTTTTAATTTTATTTTTGGTGAAGATATACACAGCAAAACATACATCAATTCAACAATTTCCACATGTACAATTCAGTGGCATTTGTTACATTCTCCAAGTTGTGCCATCTTTCTCGGTATCCTTTTCCAAATTGTTTCACCATCGTCAACACAAACTCATTCCCCCTGCAAGGCTTCTCATCTAAACTTTCGAGTTGCTGTTGTCAATTTGATCTCATATTTATACTTCTTTACAAGAACACCATGTTTATGGTGGACATTCTTTTCTAATTAAGCTAAAGTATATAGAGCCTTGGTGGGGCAGTGGTTAAAAGCTTGGCTGCTAACCAAAAGGTCGGAAGTTCAAATCCACCAGTCACTCCTTGAAAATCCTATGGGGCAGTTCCACCTGTCCTTTAGGGTCACTATGAGTGGGAATCAACTCGACGGCAACAAGTTTGTTTTTTTGTTTTACTGTTTGGTTTAAAGATTACTTCATGGGATAGTGTTGGTTTAAGGTTTAAAAATTTCCTCAGGGCAATAGTTCTGGGGAGTCATCCAGTCTCCATGGCTCCAGAAAGTCTGGATTCCATGAACATTTGACGTTCTTTTCCACATTTCCCCTCTTTCGATCAGGAGTCTTCTATAGAATCTTTTATCAAATCATTCACTTAAGTAGCCAGGCACCATTCAGTTCTGGTCTCATGGCCAAGGAGGTAGTTGTTCATGGAGGCAACTGGACATATATTCCAGTTCCTCCTCCAATTTTGGGGGCAGGAACAAAATCTTAATCACTCTGGATGCCCAGCACAGAGCACAACAGTTAACACTCAGTGGTGTCCTACAGTGATGTGTTGAAATAACTTCAAGCCTGCCAAAGGAATCTGGGTGGCATTGCTCTTTTAAAAGGGATCATCAGGTCCTGTGAGCAGTGACTAAAGGTCATCTTATAATTCCTTTCCACCTGCTCCCCTATCCCACTCCTCCTGAGCAGAATTAACCAGTGGACAAGGATAGGGCTGGAGTATGGAGAATCAGGGGTGGGTTGAGAGGGGAACCATTGCCTGGAGGATAAGGCAGAGGGAGTCACAGGTAGGGGTGCTTTACCTGATCGGGGCAGTGGAGTTCTCCAGCTTCCACCAGGCCTTTGGAGGGTTTAGGTAGCGGCACCACAGCTCCCAGTCAAAGCCCTGGGCAGCCAGCGGGTACTCTTCTATCTCAAAGTTGTCGTATTTGATGTTATCAAAGGATGGGGAGATGATCCGTTTCCGGTTCTCCTTTATGCGAGTGAGGACAGGTTCAGCCCTGAGGGGCAGGGAGGGAGAGAGGAGGTAACTGCTTCCAAAGTGGACATCAACCAGATTAGCAACCCCTAAAGGTCTTTCCCACTGAAAGAGGAACAAACACTGGCCAGCTCCAATGGAGAGGTGGACTGCCCCCCGGGAAGGAATCCCAATTCAACTGCCCATCCTCTGACAATTCTGGGTAGGCAAAAGGCCTGGCTACCTGTTATGGATTGAATACTGTCCCACAAAAAGACACATTGAAGTCTTACTTAACCCCCATACCTGTGAATGTGACCTTGTTGGGGAAATAGAGTCTTTCTTTGAAGATATTATCAGTTAGGGCATATCAGAGTAGGGTGGGTCCTAGTTCTAATCCCTTCTGAGTGGTGTCTTATAAAAGGGGAGAAAAGACTTGGAAACAGAGTCACACACCAGGAGAAGGTACCATGTGAAGATACAACTACAAGCCAAGGAACACCAAGAGACGCCTGGGTCTACCACAGCCAGAGGGGACAAGGAAGGATCTTCCCCTACAGGGGACAGAGAGAGAGCATGACCCTGCCAACATCTTGAATTTGGACTTCTAGCCTCCAGACTGACAGAAAATAAATTTCTGTTCTATAAAGCCACCTGCTTTGTGGTATTTTGTAACAGCAGCCCTAGGAAACCAAGATGCCACTCCTTTAGCATGTCTCAAGCTGAGCTGAGAAATTCTTATTCCAGCCAGCCAAGAGAATTCTCCTTGTGCCTGCTTGTTTTCCCTCTCACCACTAGGAAAAAAAAAAAAAAAAAAAAAATCAAGACTTAAAAAAGAAGAACAAGAATAAAGGAAGACATCTGAGGATCCACGGGACGCTTTCAACTTGGGCTTTGATTTTGCTAATATCCAATGTATCAACCTGGAGAAAAAGACAGATAAAAATGGCAGACTTGTAGGTATGAACGTACCTGCTTCCACCAGTCATACAATGCTGCTTCAGTCCTTCCAAACTCAGGCCAGCTGTGCTGCCCCCACCCCACACGTTCCCCACCTGCCCAAGGAGAGGTGGTGTGTGAGGCTCTCCCAGGGAGCCAGGAGACCCCTGCAGGCACCAGGCGAGTAATGTGTTTGCAGACAGGAATGACAAGCTCCTCATTAGTATTACATTTGTTGCATAATTGTTTATTCAAACAGCTTGAAATACTTAGTGTCCCTCTCCTATCCTGGCCATAAATCCAATGAAAATGTTTTTCAAATAGTCTCAAACAGCAAACAGGGACTTCAACTATAAAAAATGGCTGCGTTGCAACCTTAATTTGGGCTCGTTATGCAAAAGCATGTCAGAATCCAGCTCACGCTGTGGGTCCCATTTTGCCCTGCTGCTCCTTCCTGCTAATGTGCCCTCCTCAGCCCACTCAGGAAGGCAGAGGATGGCACTGTGGAGTCTGGGGCCGGAAAGCAGACAATGTCATCAGGCAGATTGGTTAAGAAGGTGATAACCTACTGACCCCAGCGTCTTGCAGCCATCCCTACCAGCGCCTCTGCCTCAGATGCCCTGATCTCTACAAAACCACACACAGAGGGCTGTGCCACGCCCTCCTGATCCTGAGGGATACCAGGTAAGGTGGCCTCCCCTGCCAGGCTGCAGCCACTGAGGCCTTTTATCAGCTCTCTTACCCCACTCAGCACCTAAGCAGCCCTGACTGGGGAAACCTAGGTATTCTAAGACTTAGTTCACCTGTGGGGAGAATCTGAGATTATATGCTACTGCTGGCCTGGCCTTTGGTGTGCTTTGGCGGAGCCCAGGGCCCCTGACACCATCAAACCATCTCTGCCCACCTCTGCCCACTCTACCTTGGCCCCATCTGTGTGGTTGGGTTTCTATTCCATGTCTTTTCCAGCTCTCCCTTTCCCAGGTGTTGGGGCCCAGTCCCTGGGTAGGCAGGCACTCTGCTTTGCCCTTGACATTGACTGACTCCATTCCCTGATCATATTTCCTAGATGACCATGCTGATAGAGTCACACCTGATGTCACCATACCCTTCAGACACTGTGTTTTGATCCTGCACCCCTCCACCCCTCAAACTGAAGGGCCAGCCTTGTTGCAAAGGCCACTTGGAAAATCAAATCTCACCTGTCCCCAGAATTCTTTTCTTTTCCTCTGGCCTAGCATTGAGATCCCGGCATGCTTTGTACTCATTTGAGCCAAAGCCCCTGGACTACATTGGGACTTATCCTCCTCTCCCAAAGTGGTCAGCACGGGCACTTACCAACCCACATTGAACTCCACGTGGGCATCAAAGAGTGCCACCACGGGGGCAGTGGCCACCCTCCAGCCGCTGACCCTGGAGCGAATGAGGCCTTCCTGCTTGCTGTGGCGCACCACCTTGATGAAGCCCGGCTTCTGGCCGTTCACCTTGTCCACGTATTCCGTCAGCTTCTCCTTCAGTTCCTCTGTGAGGGAGAAAACACCTTTTAGCATAGTGGATGGCAGGGGACAGAAGGGACAATTAAAACATTCTGACTCCCAAAAGAGGCTGGAAGGCCCATCCCCTTCCCCAGGCCTTCCTTGGCGTTCCCCACAATGGCCAGCACAGCTCAGCTTTGAAGGGAAAACAGTATTTATTAAGCCCCAGCTACTTGCGCTGGGGGCACAACAGTTAACCGTTGGCTGCTAACCAAAAAACTGGCGGTTTGAACTCCCTCAGTGGCTCTGTGGGAGAAAGACCTGGGCAATCTGCTCCCATAAAGACTACAGCCTAGGAAACCCGATGGGGCCGTTCTACTCTGTCCCATGGGGTCGCTATAAGTCAGAATCGACAACAACAACCTGTGCAAGGACACGTGCCTCACACACATTGTCTCCCCTGCTCTTTACAACAAGTCACTTTCTTCTCCTTATCCACTCAGCTGACTCCTTTCTCCCCAGTGCTATCTTCCGGTCCTCCTGTAATCCCCGGAGAAAGTGCTGTCTGTGAAGACCCAGCCCCGGACCACTGCCTGGATCTCCATCTTTCTGGGACACGGACGACCAGGAGCTGTGAGCTGTGCCCATGTGAGCAGTTGGCAGCACGTATTGTCTGCTACTGCTGAGCCTTGGACCGGTCCAAGCAGTTGTTCCCCTGCTTCTTCCCAACTGTAAGTGGAGCCTGCAGCAATGGGACAAAACCTCAGCCGTAGTCCCTTGCTCCTCAGCAAACGTGAGCACAGCAACCACACTCACTGTATTTTCCACGGCAGCTAAGACAGAGCTTATAACAGCCCTTTCCCACAGAATGAGGACTGAGTGGGACACATTCCCCCACCTCCAGCCACTGCCTCTCTCTGGGACTCAACTGTCAGTGAGTATCATGGGTAAAAGATTTGAAATCGGCTGTCCCTGGTGGTGTAGTTGTGAAGTGTTTGGCTGCTAACCAAAAGGTCGGCAGTTTGAATCCATCAGCCACTCCTTGTAAACCCTATGGGGCAGTTCTACCCTGTCCTGTAGGGTCACTATGAGTCGGAATCGACTTGACGGCAATGGGTAACAGGTGTCTCCAGGAGGCCAGGATGGCTCTAGTTCCTGCACTAGCCACCATGCCCCAATGCCTTTCCCGCATGAGGCCACTGCACACACTTATATCCCCTGCCTGGTCCCTGTGGTCTTGCTGCTTGCAGACTTCTAACCCTGGGGCAGGGCAGGGCAGGGCAGGAGAACGTCATCCTGGACCAGAGCATCAGATGGGAGGGCTTTGTCAGCCAGAGGCACATGCTCAGATTTCTGGGGAAGGTCAGCTCCCTCCCCAACCCCTTACAGCTCCCAATGTGATGGAAGATGTGAGGAAAGAGGGACGGAAGGGAACTTTTTTTTTTTTTGAGCATCTAAAAACCGGTTACCAGTTACTGTCAAGTGGAGTCTGACTCATGGTGATACCCTGTGCATCTGAGTAGAACTGGTCTCCATAGAGTTTTTAGTGGCTGATTTTTTGGAAGTAGATCTCCAGGCCTTTCTTCCGAGGCACCTCTGGGTGGACTCGAACCTCCATCCTTTCAGTTAGCAGCCAAGTGTGTTAACTGTTGTCATCACCCAGGACTCCTTTGAGCATCTACTATGTGGTAGTTGAAGCATTGGTGGTTTAATGGTAGAATTCTTGACTTCCATGCAGGAGACCCAGGTTTGGTTCCTGGTCAATGCAGCTCATACACAGTCACCACCCATCTATCAGTAACGGAGGCTTGCATGTTGCTATGATGCTGAACAGGTTTCAGTGGTGCTTCTAGATTAAAATGACTAGGAACAAAACCCTGCTGATCTACTTCCATAAATCAACCAGTGAAAACCCTGTGGATCACAATGGTCCGATCTGAAACTGATCGTAGGGATGGTGTAGGACTGGGCAGCATTTTGTTCTGTTGTTCATGGGGTCATCGTGAGTCAGGGGCTGACTCAATGGCACAACAATGTGGTATGTGCTATGCGCTTTTCATAACTATTAATCCCATTTAATCCTCATAATAATTGTAAAGACATGATTATCAGCACCATATTACAGAAGAGAACATGGAGAACTGGTTTAATAATGGGTCCCAGGTCACAATGCTAATACAAGCAGAGCAGAATTAAAACATAGGGTCTCTGTCTCCAAATACAGTCCTCCTTCTATGACATTGAGCTGCTGTCCTGTGGCATCCTTGCCGTGTGCCAGGCACTGTGCCAGCCGCTCCACGCCCTCTTCTCACACTAGTGGGCTGTTTGTCTGTCGTGGCCCCTGGCTGTTTTTCCAGGATGTCAAAATGGTTTTTGTCCCCTATTCTGTTATCTACCTGTCTTTGTTATCTAGACCTTTCAGCTTTCCAGCTTCTGCAACAGTGATGGGCATATGGCCTTTATTCTCATTCAAGTCATCCTTTTGAACAGTGTGACCCCTGTCTGATGCCAAGGCTGGTGGGGGCTGTCAGGGGCACTCCCCATGCCAGCCCGGAGAAGATTCTGCTGACTTCTGGGCTGCCGCCGGCACGCTGTCTATCCTACTTTAGCCAATGTAAAGTGATCTTGTGCTTTCCGATTGCCACAGCTGATGGAGCAGGCCTGCGGAGGAGGGAGGCCTGGGGAGGCCACTGTCTCACAAATGTTAGGCAGTTGGCCACCGAGCAACATAACTCAACCTGCCCCGATCTTACAAGGTCTTCAAGCACAGATGCCAGTAGGCTTCTTAAAACATTTACTGTGTCATTACTTCAAAGGTCCTTTGCTCATATATCCTTTTTGAAATTTTTAAATAGAGCCCATAATGCCTGATATTTGGGCTTTTGGTAGTGGCAGTTAAGTGTAAGTGCCCAGAGCTTGCAGTGAGAACTGGGCTAGCACCAGATGACCTGACATGGAGCTCCCTCCCCAGGGGAGTGGGTGCTCACGCCCTTCCCTCCCTCCCCAGCCCCCAAGCGAGAATCCCTGCCTATGGGGCCACTGTTACTGAGGTATTGGCGGGAGCAGGGCTGTGGATGATTGCTACCCCACGGTCCCCAATGAATTCCACCTCCCTGAATGCATACCCTGTGTAGCACCCTTGCATGCTCAATCTGGACTGGCCCTCTGGCAATAGGATGCATCAGGAGGAATGCTGCATGTATTCTAGACTTAGGAGACCTTGCAGCTTCTGCTTTTGCTCCCTTGCTGCCTCGAGATGCTAAGTCGGGAAGCCCAGCCAGCCTCCTTGAGGACGAGCGGCCCAGGCAGTCCCCAGTCGCTCGGGCCTCCCACTGAGGCCCCAGCACATGAGTGAGGCCATCTCGGACCTTCTAGCCCCCACTGAACCACCAGCTGACTGCAAATGCATGGGGGAGCCCAGCTGACACCCAGCTGCCCAGCTATGTCAGCCCACACTGCAGAATTGTGAGCCAATGCATGGCTGCTGTTTGCAGCTGCTAACTTCTCTGTGGTTAACTATAAAACAAAGGCTAACAAAACAGGGGCTATCGCTCTGGTATGGTGCTGGGGCTGGATAAGACTGTGAACTCTTGATGCACAGGAAATGAAGTCAGACGCAGAAAAGTCCGCTTAGAAGGGTGGCAGCAAGAGATGAAAAGGCTTTGCATCTTGTAAACGCTCCTTGTCCCTTTGTACCTTCGAGCTCTGTTAACAGTGAACAAGAATAAAGGTTTCCGGTGGACCAGCTGGTGAAAAATTCTATCCCCTGCCAGCTGCATCCCAAACATGTGCTACTGTTTAGAAAAGACGATTCCCTCAGCCCCAACCAAACAACTGCTATAAAAATAAATAAATAAATAAAAGTCCTAAAATACCCTGGATGACAATGGCTCACTCTTTGCAGAGTACCTGTACCTAATTAGGTTTTCATGTTTTCCTTCAACCTGTGTCACCAGCAAAGCAAGAAAGAACTATCTCAAAAGTAATTCTGCATTTGTTAGAAAACTGTTGTCTGAGATACTGTGTTATGTTACACCTTGTTCCACATGATAAATTCCTCTCAGAATTTACCTACCAAAAGGTACATTACACAAGCATGTAACTCATCATATTTGCCTTTGCCAAGGCTGCCGAGAAGCTCAGAGACAAACATACTGACTAATTACAAGAAGTCTATCAGCATTTTTGCTTCTCTGTCTTTAACACAGCTTTGATTTTCAAGTGCTGATTTAAAGCTACATTGTCTTATCTTTTTCCTCTGCTGTAAGCTGCCTTTAAGGAGTCTTATGGTGCAACAATTAAGCACTCAGCTGCTAACCGAAAGGTTAGTGGTTTGAATCCACTAGCCAGCTCCATGCGAGAAAGACCTGGTGATCTACTTCTGTAAAGATTACAGCCTAAGAAATCCTATGGGGCAGTACTTCTCTGTCACATGGGGTTGCTATGAGTCAAAATTGACTAGACAACACCTAACAACAAAAGCAACAACAAGCTGCCTTTAATTATTTTAAAAATATTCATAAATGTGGGCAGCTGATTCTCTACAAGGGATCAAAGTCCATTCAGTGGGGAAGAAACAGTCTTTCTAACAAATGGTGTGGGCAAAACTGGATATCCACTTGCAGGAAAACAAAACAGGATCCATACCTCACACCATACACAAAAACTAACTCAAAATGGATCAAAGACCTAAATGTTAAAGCTAAAACCATAAAGTTACTGGAGGATAATACAGGGACAAAACTATGGACCTAATTTTTTTCAGAAATAGATTACCAAACACAACTGCAAATGCTCGAGCAACGGAAGACAAGTTATGTAACTGAGACCTCCTAAAAATTAAATACTTATGCTCATCAAAAGACTTCATTAAAAGAGTAAAATGAGAACCTACAGACTGGGAAAAATCTTTGAGAACAACATATATGATTAGGGTCTAATCTCTAAAATATATAGAAAACTTTGACAACTCAACAACAAAAAGATAAACAATCCAATTAAAAAATGGGCAAAGGACATAAACAGACGCTTCAAGTGGCCAACAAACACATGAAAAGATGCTCTCAATCATTAGCCGTCAGAGAGATTCAAATCAAAACTACAATGAGATACCATTTCACCCCTGCAAAAATGCCACTGATCAAAAAAAAACACAGAAAACAACAAATGTTGGCAAGGTTGTGGGGAGATTGAAACTCTTACTCACTGCTGGTGGGATTGTAAAATGGGACAAGCACTATGGAAAATGGTATGGCACTTCCTCAAAAAGCTAGAAATAGAAATACCTTATGATCCAGTAATCCCACTCCTAGGTATATACCCTAGAGATCTAATAGCAGCGACACGAACGGACATATGCACACCTACGTTCACTGCAGCATTATTCGCAATAGCAAAAAGATGGAAACAACCTAAGTGCCCATAAATGGATGAATGGATAAACAACCTGTGGTATATACACGCAATGGAATACTGTGCAGTAATAAAGAATAATGACGAGCTCACGAAACATAACACGGATGAACCTGGAGGACATTATGCTGAGTGAAATAAGTCAATTAAAGAAGGGCAATTATTTTATGATCCCACTTTTATAAAAATACAAAAATAGTGACGCATATAGAAACCAACATTTTTTGGTGGTTACCAGGGGTAGGAAGGGGAGGGAGGGGGATCACTCTCTAGACAGTAGACACTTGCTATTTTTGGTGATGTGAAAGGCAACACAAATGTGGCTGAAGTGTGCACAACCTGACCAAGGTTAATGATGACACTAAGAATAAGGGACATTATTGGTAAATACTGTAACATAAACAATTTTTATTATATCGTAAACAGCAGTAACAACCCAAAAATATGTGAGTGGTTACATAGGTAGATATGTATGCATATACATGTATAGGAAAGTATATGTGTGTATATATGTGTGCATGTATAGGTAAATCTGTAGGCATATGCATATACATGTTTGTGTGTGCTGCACATATATTCACATATATAATAAAGCACAGGGGGGCATAGTCACAGATACTTCCCAGACATAACCAAACACCTTGCGGGATTAATTTACTGGGTTTGAAGGCTTCTGACTATAGTCTCATGGGACATCTTGGCCAACTGACACAACATGGTCCATAAAGTTGGTGTTCTACATCCTAGTTTGGTAAGTAGCGTCTGGGGTCTTAAACACTTGTGAGCCACCATCTAAGATACAGCTATTGGTCTCTACTCATCTGGAGCAAAAGAGAAAGAAGGAAACCAAAGACTTAAAGAAGAAACTAGTCTATAGGACTAATTGCCTACATGAACCACAGCCTTATCTATCCTGAGACCAGAAGAACTAGATGGTGCCCAGCTACCCCTACCAACCGTTTTGACCAGAGACACAATAGATGGTCCTGGATAGAACGGGAGAAACTGTAGAACAAAAGTCAAATTCTTGAAAAAAGGCCAGACTTACTGGACCAGTACAGACTAGAGGAACTCCAGAGACTGTCGCCCTGAGACATACTTTAAACTTTGAATTGAATCCATCCCCCAAGGTCACCTTTCAGCTAATAACAGATTGGCTCATAAAATAAACAATATCACCTGTGAGTACTGTGCTCCTTTAAAAAAAAAAAAATCATCTGTGTGAGACCAAATGGTCAACATTTACCCTAAAGCAAAGATGAGAAGGTCAGGGTGGGGGGTGGGGGAGTGTGATGGTTAAGATTGTATGTTAACTTGGCTAGACCATTATTCTCAGTGTTTTAGCAGTTGTCTGATGTTGTGATCACCCCCATGATGGAATGTGCCGAGTGGTACTGGCAGAGGCGAGGCCTGTGGCAGCTCACCGCCCTCTCAGTTTCCTCTCTCTGCCTTCCGCCAGTTACCTTCTGCCTGTTCGCCTTGCCAAGGTTTTTGGCTTGTTCCAGACTCAGCAGCTGCTTCTTGTTGTCTCACCTCCGGTTTGTGGGACTTGAGCTAGCAGCTTACCTGTTGATCTTGTAATTTGTCAAACTTCTCAGCCTGCAAGCAAGAGTCTGGTTCCCAGACCTTGGGTTCACCAGCCCCTGCAGCTACATGAATCAGGAGAAACCTGATTGTCTTGTCTGCTGATCTTGGAATTCACTGACCTTCACAGCCTGTGAGC
>NW_004443942.1:3498653-3532651 GCF_000243295.1 Trichechus manatus latirostris
CGGGAGCAGAGCGCGTCCTTTGGACGGGGGTCCCTGCGCCAAGAAGCTCCTAGTCTGGGGGAACGCTGAAGAGAAGAAGGCCGACAGAGAGAAAAAGACTTCCCCTGGAGCCGACGCCCTGAATTTGGACTTTTAGCCTACTTTGACTGTGAGGAAATAAACTTCTCTTCATTAAAAGCATCCACTTGTGGTATTTCTGTTATGGCAGCACTAGATGACTAAGACAGGGGGAGACAGGGAAGCTACACCAATGGAAACAGAACAACCAGAATGGAAATAATGAGAATGTTGACACAATGTGGAAAATATAACTAATGTCACTGAACAATGTATATAGAAATTGTTCAATGAGAACCTAATTTGCTGTGTAAACTTTCACCAAAAACACAATAAAATATATTTTTAAAACATATGTTTTAACGTTTCGTATGCTAAGACTTCCAAAAAAATTTATAAATAAATATAGTAAAAACTATAGTTTTTAGTTAAAACCAAAGTATCTTGGTAGGTAGGGTAGGACAGGAGGGAGTATAATTGTGAAACAAGGAGGAAAGCTGTATTTTGTGTTTGTTTTAATGTGTTGGGGAAAGAAGAAGTAGAGAGTCCCCTTTCCGTGACTTTGCCTACTCAATCAATGGCTGAGCTGTTGATATCCAGTGTTGACAGAGAAATACAATTTGCACCCTGCATGGGGCCAGGTGTCATCCTGCTTGTGTTGTTCCTCCAGCCCCCTCCTGTCATCCACAAATCCCTTCCCTGCTGGCCTCTGAGTGCCCCACGTACACACGCTCCCAGCAGTCATGCTGATGAAACACCATTTGCCTCTTGGGAGGTCACAGGCCACTCTCCATGGTCCCCATGTGGTGCCATGCATCAGAGCCAGCTAAGTGAAGGCAGCTTGCTTGTTCTCACTTGTCTTACTTCTTCAGACTTAGAGGCTAAGTTGGAGTCCCGTAGTTATGCTAATGGATAAGGGCTCAGCTACTGACTGAAAGGTTGGCTGTTTGAATCCACCCAGAGCACCTCAGAAGAAAGGCCAGGTGATCTAGTTCCAAAAGATCCCAGTCATTGAAAACACTATGGAGCAGTTCTACTCTGACACATGGGGTTGCCATGAGTTGGAATTGACTTGCAGCAATTGGTAAGGGTTAAGAAAAAATAGGGAATTTATCGGCATCATCAGATAGAGCCCTTTCTCCCCTCCCTAAATACGCCCCTTGCACTGCTCCCATAAAAGCAGTTAGCTCCATGGAGTCACCTCAAAAGAAACAAAATGCAGGCCAAGGAGGAGTGGTCTGGCATCGTCGGCCGTTGATCTAGTTTAAACACCGAATGAAACGCTCTGATCTTATGCATAAAGGAAATAAAAGATTCAAATCAATGCCCAATGGGGTTTTGCTCTCCCGAAGGCAGCTGCACAGGCATCCTAGCAAAATGGCCTGTCCAGTCTTGCTGTGGGGAATGGAGTCTGACTCCTTATCTTTCCCTCCATGCTTCGATGATAATTTCTCACATCTGCTCCAGGTTTTGGGGGAGTAGGAGTGAAAGAGGAGGCCACCCATTCATTCATTCAACAAACTCTGAGCACTTACTATGTACTAGGCATTGATCTAGCTGCTGTGGCTACAGCTGCGAATAAGACAATGCTTATGGGGTTTTCATTCTATTGGATATTTGAAAGGCATATGGTGTGCGCCATTGGCCGAGGGGGAGGGAGGGACAAAGGCGGACAGAGAGAGAGAGAGAGAGATTGGAGGAGAAGGAGGAGATGAGAAGAGAATTTCTTAAAAAGTATCTCAGAAACTGAATAGTGTCCCAGACACTGAGGCCTCTTAAATGGCATGGCCTACTGGGTCTGTGAATCAGAGCCTGGTGGAGTTGGTGAGAAGACACAGGGGGTGGATGGAAGCTACAAGATGCAAGTTATGTTACTTTCCTATAGCTCAGTGGCTCTCAACTGGGGACAATCTCACCCCTTCACCTTTTGAGGGGATATTTGGCAATGTCTGGAGACATTTTTGATTGTCATGACTGAGGAGGAGGGATGTTGCTACGAGGCAGGGATGTTGCTATGCTACAAAACATCCTGCTATGCACAGGACATGCCCCCCCAACAAGGAATTACCTGGTCCAGAATATCAATAGTGCTGAGTTTGAGCCACTGTTTAGCTCTTAATTACTGATGGAGGCCTCATTCCTGGGAATCTGCATAGGTGCTGTTGCAGAATGTCTTAGACATCTAGTGCTGTTATAATAGAAATACCACAAGTGGATGGCTTTAACAAACAGGAATTTATTCTCTCACAGTCTAGGAGGCTAGAAGTCCAGATTCAGGGTGCCATCTCCAGGGGAAGGCTTTCTCTCTTTGTCAGCTCTGGGGGAAGGTCCTTGTCATCAATCTTCCCTGGTCGAGGAGCTTCTCAGTGCAGAGACCCCAGGTCTAAAGAAAGTGCTATTCTCCTGGCTCTTGTTTCTTCGTGGTATGAGGTCCCTCATCTCTCTGCTCGCTTCTCTCTTTTATATCTCAAAAGAGAATGACTTAAAACACAGCCTAATCTTGTAGATTGAGTCCTGCCTCATTAACATAACTGCCTTTAATCCTCCCTGATTAACATCATAGAGGTAGGATTTACACCACATAGGAAAATCACATCAGATGACAAAATGGTGGACAATCACACAATACTAGAAATCATGGCCCAGAGAAGTTGACACATAGTTTTGGGGGACATAATTCAATCCATGACACAGAATTTACAAACTGGAAGCCCCAGGGCTGTACCTCCTCAGAGACATACTTTCTTTGCTGTGAAAGGCATTCCTACTTGGAGATAATTTGCTGAATAGGAACTGTTCCCTTTGGAAGGGCTCTGTAACAGATCCTGTTGGTAGGCTGGCTTCTTAGACGTGTGATCTGTGCAGGCCCCATGCTCAGAAGGGCCTGCCTTAGTTTAACGCACTGCTGTCATTGTCTTTAAATTACTAATAATTTTCAAACAAGGGGACCACATTTTCATTTTGCACTGGGCCTCACAAATTATGTAGCAGGTTCTGACTGTGGGTGCCCTCCCTTTATCTCTTGGTATCCACCTTTCCGTATACACTGTTGGCTTCCTTCTTTCTCTGACCACAGGACCTTGGGATAAGCCAGAAGTGTTGTGGAGTTACTGTCATCAGTAGTCCTCAATCAATGAGGGATGGAACTTGGGGGTTGAATACTCCAGCTTCCTCACCTCTCAGCTGGGACAGCTCTGAGGCAATTTCTACACAGTCTCCTGGTGGTCCCTACCAGGACCAACCCCCACGTGCCCACAGACTACAGGCAGCAGAATTTGCTTACTGATGTCTGCTTCATTGGTTTTCTTCCTTTCCCCATCTCACATCGCCACTCCCTTACCACTTCTTCCTGGGATCATCGACCAGATAAATGAATTTGCCTCCAAGTCCTGTCTCAGGGTCTGTTTCTGGGGGAACCCAAACTATGACACTCATACATTCTCCAAGTTCCTACAGCCTTCATCAGTTGGTTCACTCTTGTCTGGTCCTTGAAAGCACTTGACTTTTCAGCCCTTGACCTCTGTGTATGATGTATATGTGTATGATGCCTGAGGTTCAAAATGGTGACCCTACTTCCTTCTATACCCCCGCATCTCTGCATTAACTGGCTAATATTTAATAAAGAAAATAATAAAAACGATGCACTAGGCATTCTACACACTTCTCATCTATTAACTCATTTAATCCTTTGATCCTCTGGTATAGCTACTATTACTATCATTCCATTTTGAAGAGGAAGAAATGAAGGTGCAAAGTCACCCACTTAGTAAAAGGAGGAGTCAGGATTTAAACCTGATTGGTTGTCCCGAGTCCCCACTTTTCACCTCTACAGTATACACTGCCTCCCTAGAATAAAAAGCTGGCCAGCACAAGAATCAGCTTGGTAAATAAAAACACAGGTTCCAGAGCACCACTCCATGAGAGTCTGATCCAGTAGAGGTAGGGTGGGACCGGAGAATCTGAATTTCATACAAGCTCCCTGTGAGATTCTGATGGGCAGCCAAGCTTGATTACAACTGAAACAAACAAAGAAGATTGGCTTTGGAACAGGGTGGTAAAAGAAGCCTCCTCTGGAATATGTGTGGTCCCTGCCCTTCACAGAACCCTCCGGGATTCTGTCTGAAAAAGGCTCCCCCATATCTGCCCAAGGAGTCTTGGTGGTACAACAGTTAAGCACTCGGCTGCTAAACAAAAGACTGGCAGTTTGAACCCACCCAATGGCTCTTTGGGAGAAAGACCTGGAGATCTGCTCATGTAAAGATTAAGACCAAAAACCCATTGCTGTCGAGTTATTTGGATTCATAGCGACCCTAAAGGACAGAGTAGAACTGCCCTACAGGTTTTCCAAGGAGCACTTGGTGGATTCAAACTGCCGACCTTCTGGTTAGCAGCTGTAGTAGCTCTTAAGCACTATACCACCAGGGTTTCTCCTATAAAGATTACAGCCTAGCAAACTTTATAGGGTAGTTCTACTCTGTCACATGGGGTCACTATGAGTTGAAATCAACTTGACGGCACCTAACAACAACAACAACACTATCTACTCAGATAATGTTTCTCTCCATTCCCCTAAGCCCACTGGCTCCATCTTGCTGCCTTTAGTTGCAGACTCTTCACTTCCCAACTGGCTTTCCCTTCTCTGGCCACTTGATGCTTTGGACTGTCCTGTCATTGCCCAGCAGCCTTCTGCACAGGGCACTGCCCTTTGTCTCCTTCTGCCCACCCCCACAGTTTCAGAAGAGCTCTGTGCTCCTCCAAACTCAACTCTGTCCCCAGAAGCCCAGCCTGGATTAGAGACCTGCCATCCCCTCCCTCCAGCTGCCTGGGAGGGGAGTGTGAACACCCACCACTGAGCAGTGCTAATAATTGCTAGTCTCCAATGGTGCTAATTTAAAGATTAAAAGCACAGCACATTTCTGTTTATTCCTTTAAGAGTGAACCTTAGCTGTCTTCCTCTGATCAGAAGATTAACTGGCTTTCCTCTAAAGCCATTTAGGGTCATTGAAACACAAATGGTATGTCAATACACTTTAAAAGAGAGATTATTCATAAGGATTCCATGGTTATCAAACCTAGTTGATTGATCATCCACATCTCCTGGGGAGCTAAAAGAGAATAAAGATGCTCTGGACTGAGAGGGTCCAGCTGGTGAATGATGGTAAGCTAGGCTTGGACTGCTAGGATCCCAGCAGCACAGATCACCCTGAGTCCTGAGCCCAGGGCAGCCTCCTTTTGTGCCTCCTCTCCCTTTAAGATCACTCCAGACAAGCTTTCAAATCCTGGGCAGTTTACAAATACCTTCTATGGGGTTCATTCTTCTGTCCGCTGTGCTTACCAGCTGCACTTCTCTCCAGCCTGCTTAATAGCTGCACTTCTTCAAAGTCAGTTGATACTGAAGGAGAGTTAGAATGGCCTTAAATGGTTCCCCTAACTCAGAAGGCCTGATCTAGCCATTTATGGTAGGGACTTGGGAGAAGGCATCACCTAGGAGCCCTACAGATGGCATATAAAACATGACTACAAAGTCCAAACACAATGTCACAATCTTCCTGGGAAGCTCCAAGCATTAATTTAGTCTTGGCAGATCATAGAGAGTCCCAGAACTACCATCTAACAGACCCAACTGTCTAAGGGTCTACTTTTTGGTGTCAGTGGGGCATTAGCTACCACAAACACTCACAATAAATGTATACTCTTTACTTAGTGGGAAGTCCAAAGCCAGGCTCTTAACACCCACTAAGACCCTTCTATCTGCTAGAAAATGACTTATTTTCCCAAAGAGCCTGTATTCTGCAATAAAATGTCAGAACTGGATTCTGAGGATGATTGTGGCAGATGATAAACAAATAGTCCTGTGGCCAGTGAGGGATGTACTCGGCTCTAATCAATGTTTAACACTGGCTCTTTCTTTCTCTCAAAAAACAAAACAAAACATAAACAGCAACAAAAAACCAAACAACAACAAAAACAGAACAAAAAACCTGATTTATAATGTTTGCCAATTTCTGTGGTGTAAATACACCCATTATAGGTGATTTCAAGTCATTAATCTGATATCACTGACTCTGAGCTGGGGAGAGATATGCAGAGTTGGGAAAGCTCATGATGGTCCAAGTCAGCCCCAGCACACTGGCTCTAATGTCAGGGCAGAAAGGCTGTGGTTCTGTGGACACTTCCCTTCCTTACTGTATGCAGACACTGTGCTTAGTGCTTTACATCAATCCATCCCAGCCTTTATTCATTCATTCAACAATTACATATTAAGTACATATGAAGTTCCAAACACTATTCTAGATTCTCATTTTTTTGAAACTTCATGACCACCCAGCAAATGATGATAAATATAGCTAACATTGATTTAGTGCTTACCATGTGCCAGGTACTATTCTAAACATACTTCATATATTACTCATTCAGTCTGCTCAACAACCATACTATTCAAGGTATTGTTGTTGTTAGGTGCCACAGAGTTGGCTTTCCACTCATAGTGACCCTATGTGACAGAGTGGATCTGCCCCATGGGATTTTCTAGGCTGTAATCTTTACTGGAGCAGATCACCAGAGGTCTTTCTCCTGTGGAGCCACTGGGTAAGTTTGAATCACCAAACTTTTGTTTAGCAGCCCTGGGAAATGCTGGGTATGCAGCATTTAGCAGCAGGTCAAATCCAAGCTGAGAATAAGTTGTGCCACCAGGGCTCTTTCTATTCGAGGTAGGTAATATTATTATTCTCATTCCATCAGTGAGGAAATCGGAACTCAGAGAGGTTAAGGGAGTAGCTCAATGTCACAGAGCTAGAAGGTGGTAGAGCTGAGATACAAACCCAGATAACCTGGCTCCAGAGTCCTTGTTCTTAATTACCACATATTATTATCTTCAAATGACAAAGGAGAAGAATCAAGGACCACAGACTTTAAATAACATACTCAAAATGAGACAGAAGGTAAAGAATAGGCAGGAATTTAACCTCAGGTCTGCCTAACTCCAAAGAGTTCACTATTATCCACTCTGCCCCACAGTCTCCCAACGTGCCACATGTCTTAGACTTCTATAGCATGTTATGATCACCAATTCATTTCAGAGAGAAAATGTCCTCCTTTTATAACTACGTATCCTTAGAACCCACCACCTATCTGTCAGTTTGCTGTACTGGAGTGGCTTGTGTGTTGTACAATGCTGGAAGCTATGCCACCAGTATTTCAAATAGCAACAGGGTCACCCATGAGGGCAGGTTTCAGAAGAGCTTCTAGACTAAGATAGACTAGGAAGAAAGGCCCAGTGATTTGTACTTCTGAAAATTAGCCCATGAAAACCCTATGGATCACAACAGAATATTGTCTGGTGTAGTGCTGGGACATGAGCCCCCTGGGTTGGAAGGTACTCAAAATATACAGTGGCCACAACAATGGACTCCAGTGCACCAATGATCGGGAAGATGGTGCAGGACTGGTCAACATTTTGTTTGGTAGTACGTGGGGTCTCCACGAGACGGAGTGACTTGACAGCAACTAACAACAACAGCAAATCCTTATGTCCTAAGTGAAGAAATTACACAGCAAAACTCAACTTCCGTTGGGCTGGAGGGTTGATAGAATATTCACATAGAAAATCAAATTTTCTCTGGCATAAAAATCCCTGAGCAAGCAAAACCAAGAAATGAGGGAGGAGGGCCTAAGCTTGGGTAGGAGTTTCTTGGGATGCTTGTAACTCACCTTTGGGATTCAAAATACAATTGTGGCCGGGAAATCCAATACAGGGCCAAGGATAAAATGGTTGCCTGGATCAAGTGGGTGCTTACTATGGGCCTGTCTGGGGTATAGGTCTATGCTCTTGCACCCTCCAGTTTCAGGCAGGGGTTTCTGAATGTTCACACCCATTTTGCTCCTGACATCCCAGACTTGCCCAAGGTCACAGAGCCAGTTCTCAGCACAGCTGGGAAGAGAATCCAGCTCTTCCTCCCCCAGGATCAGAGCTCTATGGCTCTCCATTCCTCCGCCGTGAGTAATTCAGCACAAGATAATGAGAATAATGGACTAGTAGAAATCAGTTGTCATCACTGACTAAATGACCTTGGAAAAGAGCCATCTTGCCTTTGCACTTCCTGGGGCTGTGTGAGGAGGAACCACCTATAAAATGAAGATGAGACAGAAGCCCAAACTCTGTGAAATTACTTAAAGGGCATAAAATATTCCTGCTACTTTGATGGTTTTCAGCAGGAATCACAGGACTTATTAAAAACGCCATAATGATGATTAATGCCAACCATGTCCAAACAGGAGTGGACACTGCTGTAGCCCTAGGACCTCTAGCCCCTCCACCAGCTCAGGAGTACTGAGTAGGCCCTATCCATGAGCTTTTAGGGAGGACGTGACCTTGAACTCATAGCCTTGGAAAATGCTAGGCATGCAGCATTTAGCAGCATGTCAAATCCAAGCTGAGAAAAGGTCACGCTGGTGTCTCGTCACACAAAGGAGATTCTAAAATGGTTAAGTTCATGTCTTCTTACTCCTATGTGCTGGGGACTTGGAAAGTCCAGTTGCCATTGGCAATTAAGTCAGAAGCCAGCTTGAGTTTTGGTGCTGATTTCTCCTGGTGTATAAGACTTGGAGAATTTAGAGCACTGCTCAGCTCAGAAATTTGATAATCCTAACATCTCATGACTGAGATCCCAACAGTCTATAATTTTGAGTCCAAAATTTCAAGATTCTAAGATCCCTAGGCTCTGTGATTCTTGGATACTAACTCTCATGATCCTCAGATTCTATTAGTCCAAGCTTCTGTATATTCCAGTTACAGACACCCTCCTGTCCCCCGCCATTGCTGGTGGCCTAAGAGTCAAATGTCCTGCTCTTCACTTGCTTCTCAGCCTTGTCTGCAAGACTCTGTGCTCAAGTCACATTCACAAACACACTCAGCGCACTCATGCCACAGTGCCTTTGCACTAACTGCGCCAGCTGCCTGGAACATCCTTCCTGCCTTCACCTGACCCAACTCAGGAGCCAAATTCTTTAGAAAGCATTCCCTCAGCTGCAGCTCTCCCAACTGGAGGAAGGGCTGGGGAGAGACAGGGGAGTGTTTTCTCCTTGGGACACAGGACACAGGGTGCTAGAAATTCTGACATGCTCCAGGTAGCCAGTGAGGACCAACCTCAGGCCCTGAGCTCCAAGTCTTCCAGGAGGAAGAGCTAAGGCTCTCTCTGGCTATAAGTCAACTCTGTGCTGCTGTGAATGGCAGCTTGAGAAGCAATTCACTGCTTCTCTAGTTGTGTGACTGGCAGCCTCAGCCTGGCTGATTCATGACTCAGAAGAGCTGGCTGGGGTTCTCAGACATATTTACACCCCATCCTGCACT
The DNA here is from genome assembly GCF_000243295.1 of Trichechus manatus latirostris. NCBI lineage: Eukaryota > Metazoa > Chordata > Mammalia > Sirenia > Trichechidae > Trichechus > Trichechus manatus. The sequence continues at coordinate 3,508,060 of NW_004443942.1, forward strand.
CAGGGCAAGTCAGATTGGTAGATTTAAGGCCCTGTTCCTCAGCCAGCTTGCAGAACACCTTTAGGCAATCTATTATCAAAGGAAAGGATCCCATGAAGGGGTGGGTGACAAGGCAGGTGCTCTGTTCTTGGCCCTTGGGTTTTATTTCTTTATTGAAACATGGCAAGTAGAGCAGAAAAGCAGGTGCCCAGGGAGAAACAGGCCTCAATTTGATTCCCAGCCCTGCCACTTACCAGCTGTGTGACTTTGGGCACGTGACTTAAACTTTCTGAGCCTCAGTTTCCTCGTCTGAGATGGGAATAATGTTATCTACCTCTTGGGTTGCTGTGGGATACCATGAGACAATGCCTGGTATATAGTAAATGCTCAGTGAATGGTACTATTATCAGTTCTCTTAGTCTAAACTCCTTTGCTCCTTCCTCCCTTTCAAAGGAAGGTACCCAGGCTGGGAGCATGACACGCTCTACATTATCGGAGAAAGCCAGGCTTGCTGGAAACTGCCCTGGGACTTCCCCAGGGGCACGACACCATGGCTGCTCCTCAAGAGCCGCTCACCATCAGGCCACAACATGACTGATCCCAGAATCCCTTCCCATCCCAACCTGTCATCCACTTATTTAACAACCCCTTTTAAAGTAATTTCTATGTGTCAGGTACTCTTGAACAGTTTTATTTGTATTAAGTCAATTAACCCTCGTAACAACTCTATTAGGTAAGTATTGCTAATAACCCATTTTATAGATGAGGGAACTGAGGCACAAATAATTAGCAAGCAGTAGAGCTGGCATTTCAATTTTAGCAGTGTAGCCCAAGTCCATGTTCTTAACATGTTTGTTAACTATGCTGTCTTCTGGGAAGGAGGAGAGTTGGAGGGGGCTTTTAATGACCACCTACTCAGGATCTGTGCTAGGCACTTAAACGTGTCTTAATAGCCTCACTTTGAGATTTGAAGCAGATTTGAAAGAAGGTGGGGAGGCTATTGTCTTAGTCATCTAGTGCTGCTATAACAGAAATACCACAAGTGGATGGTTTTTAACAAAGAGAAATTTATTCTCTCACAGTTTAGGAGGCTAGAAGTCCAAATTCAGGGTGCCAGCTCCAGGGGAAGGTTTTCTGTCTCTGCTGGTTCTGGGGGAAGGTCCTTGTCATCAATCTTCCCCTGGTGTAGGAGCTTCTCAGCACAGAGATCTTCGGTCCAAAGGACGCACACTCCCGGCTCTTCTTGCTTGGTGGTATGAGGTCCCCATGTCTGTCTGCACTCTTCACTCTTTGACTTCAGACACAGTCTAATCTCGTAGATTGAGTCCTGTCTCATTAACATAACTACTGCTAATTCCATCTCACTTACTTCATAGAGGTAGGATTTTACAACACATAGGAAAATCACATCAGATGACAAAATGGTGGACAATCACACAATACTGGGAATCATGGCCTAGCCAAGTTGACGTATATTTTGGGGAGACACAATTCAATCCATGACAGATATGCTCTCTCTTTTCTTGCTCACGGCAACCCTGTGAGGCAGGGAGCTTTATGCTCTTGGGCCCATTTTACAAATGAACAAAATGGGGCTAGGAAGAAGGGGGCGGGGTACCTATATACCAATTCTCATCAGCCGTTGTTGAGGGCTGCTCTGGGGCGTGTTAATTCCCAGCACATCCAACCTGCTCTGTGCACAGCAGAGCAAGCTTCCATAGCTCTGGAGAAAGCCCACAGGTAAAGAAATGCAGGTGCAGCAAATGGAAGTCAGGTGTGCACACCTAAGTGGTCGGGCCAGAGACATGGCATAGCACCAGCTCTGCTACACGGTGCTGGCCTGGGATGTTTGCTCATTTCTTTGGACATGCCTTGCAGATCTTAATGAATAGATGTTTGCTTGTTTACTTTATTTTAATAAATATATATTAAAAGAATGATGAGTGAGTGAATGAATAAATGAATGAATTATGTAACAGCTTGATGCTTCCTAATGACCAAGATCTCAACTTCCTCCAGGACAACTTTGGTACTCTTTCTCTTAAGTTCCCTCTGCCCTTTGGCCCTGCATCCTTCATTGTGCTGATTTGTTGAATGCTCCTTTGGACTGTGGGCTCCTTGAAGAGGGAGACAGCATCTTACTTTTTCCTGTATCTGGAGAGTCCAGCTAGAGCCTGGTGTTTAATGGAGGTTTGCTGGCTAGCTGGCACATGGAACAAACCCTCATACTAATGAGGTTTTGAGGATCTCTCTGGAAAATATCCAGAAAAAGCCAATGGCTCTGCTGTTAAGCCTAACAATGACCTAGGGGTTAAAAAGTCACTCTTTATCTGGAACCTACTTTCTGAAGTTTTTAGCACTTGCCTGACATATGGTGGGCATTTGAGTACACTGGGTTTGTTTCACACACATTGTCCCACTCAATCCTCATGGGACCCTGCAAGTTAAATAGTATTGTGGCCATTTTTAATATAAGGAAACTGAGGCTCAGCAATAGTAAGAGTTTCCTAAAGTTATGTAGCTAATAAATGGCAAAGTCCAGACTCAATCCCAGGGGTTCGCAAGGTAGGTCAGAAGACAGATTCTGTCATCTTTCCTCCTATAGGTCACTATTGACTTTCCTTAGAATTTTTGCATGCTTAGTTCCCCCAAAGATACCTGAAATAACAACAGAAACCGTGTCATCCTTTCCCTAGAGTAAACTTCCTGCAACACACTGGGGTTTCTGCTGGCATTTGCTTCTTTCTTGGGATCAGCTAGAGCCAAGTAAGCCACACTGCCTCAGCCCATCCCCATCCTGAACACAGTGTCCAGAAACAACATTTTAGAGCTAACACTTATCGAGTATTTTACATATGCATCAGACTCTGTCATAGGCACTTCGGATGACTTACCTCATTAAATCCTCACCCCAACCTATAAGGAAGTGCCTATTATGATCCCCATTTAATAGGTAGGAAAACAGATTCAGCTTGCCCAATGGCACACTGCTAGTGATGAAGCCTTGATCCAAATCATGTCTGACTCCAAGTCTAAGGCCGTCACCCAGTCATCTAGTACATGGACCTTTTACAGGACAAGTAGACATGGGGAACTCTGGCTCAAGACAGAGACGTCATGTTGGCCGGCATTCACTCATTCAGCAATTACTGATCGTCCCTCTGTGCCAGCTACTGCTCTAGGTAGTGGGGCGACTGTGGAGAAGAAAACAAGGTCCTGCCCTCAAGAAGTTCACAGACGAGCGGGGGACACCAGCAATGAACAGATAAATTAATGGATGCATACTACGATGTCTGGCAGTGAGCTTGTGATATTTAGAAAAACAAAGCACAGTAAGGGGTAGAGAGCGATGGGAGAGGAAGACATGGCAGCTGCGGTCTCTAGGCAGGGGTTATATTAACTGCAGAGGGCAGTGTTATGGATTGAATAGTATCCTCCAAAAAGATATGCTGAAGTCCTAACCCTGGTACCTGTGAATGTGACTTTGTTTGGAATAGGGTCTTTGAAGATGTTATGGGTTACGTTAACACGGAGTCATTCTGGAGTAGGGTAGATCCTAATCCAATCAGAGTGGTTTTGTTATAAAAGAGAAGAGACACTGCAGGAAGATGGCTGTCACCAGAAGCTAGGAGAGAAGCATGGAGCAGATTCTCTCTCAGAGCTCTCAGAAGCAGTCAACACGGCTGACACCCTGAACTTGGACTCTTACCCTCCAGCACTGTGAGACAATAAATTTCTGTTCTTATAATCCATGTAGTTTGCGGTAATTTGTTACGACAGCCTCAGGAAATGAATACCACCTAACCAACACGGAACAGGAGTCCAGCCTGTGTTTGGGAGGCTGGAGACAAAGAGTCTTGGACCTCAGGAGAAACCCCAGTAAGGGGTCAGGCCCATGGCCTGGCCTAAGCAAGGGGGTTGAGGTTCAGGCAAAGGCCCCAGGCCCAGAGTGAAGGGTTCACTAAAATCTGCAGGGAATGTCCAGACAAACAGAGCAGGCAACCCAGCTGGAAGGCAGGACAGGCCCCCAGGCTTCCCTCCCAGGCCCTGTCAGTGTTGGTTGAAAAGCCAAGCACGGTTGAGCCTGGGGATTCCAGGCCTCCACCAAGAAGCTGAGCAGGGATGCGGCCCGGGCAGGGGGCAGTGATGGCAAAGCCTCTTCCTTCCATGCATCCAGTTCTGATAGGAGTGGAAGGGGCTTGGACTGAGGAGACTGTTAACTCCAGGCTAGGGTCCTGGGGGGCCACTGCCCCATTCATGGGCACAGAGGTGTCCATTAAAGCTCACCAAATGCCTAAGTCTGATTAGATCTTCACTGCATCCCATATGTAGATAAAAACAATCAGCTGCTGGAAACACTGATTTAAATTTTTTTTTTAAGTTTAGGGCCTAAGATAAAGAGATGCTCCTGCCAGCATCCCAACATAGACTGCTAATCATCCCAGGCCATGTGGGCTTCCTTGCCCACTATGCACAGACTGTCCTCTTCCTTTAAAGCCACCAGGGGAAGAGACCCAGGTCCTTGAGATGCTCAGAACGCCAGGCACAGACTGCAAGCACAGGCACATCGACCACTGGCCTGGAAGAGATGCCCAGGACAGGCGGGATGAATAACCTTGCCCAGGAGCTGCCCTCCAAAGTCTGCAAGCTTCGCAGCTAGCTGACAGCCAGAATATATTGTTGCTAGGCCTTTCGGAATTATTGATTTTCTTCCAGACCCCTCTATTTCAGGAACATACATCACCATACCCCTCTTGTGGGACTTACTTCAGAAAACCCAAGAAATATTACTTCCCTGATAGACATGCCCCAAATATTGAAAATATTGCTCTTCCTCACTTCACGTCCCCTTTGTGTTCCTTTCACTCATGTGTTCGTGAGTGTTTGCTAAACACTCGGCATGTGGTGGCCCTGTGCAAAGTGCTGGGGATGAGGAAGTAAGTCGACCTCAAGAAGCCCACAGTTTAGTGGGAGGAAAGAATTAAATGGATAATTTTAGTTCTTTGAAATACATTCTAGAAGTGGTTGTCACAAGGTGCTGTGAAAATATAGCTGAGGATGGGACAACCTCTGCAGGGGGTTCAGGGAAGTTTTTCAGAATGATGACAGTTGAGTTTGTCTCAAATGGATGGATGAGGGCGCTTTGCCAGGAAGATAAAGGCGGCAGAAAAAGGCATCCCAGGTAGTAACACGCAGCATGCATGAAGGTCAGGAGGCATGAGTGTGCCTGACATGTTTGGGAAATGGCAAGCAGTAGTGGCTGAGTGTGGATTACGGCTGACAGTGGACTAGGGGATTACATGGGGGAAGAGGAGAATGGATAAGTGAATGGTAGACAGATTGTGAAGGGCCTTGAAGGCTGGGCCGAAAAACATTAGGAGGAAGTAAAGTAGCTTTTATTTAGAGTTCTCCCCTCTAAAGGTCTCTGGGAGATGAGCTGAAATGTCAAAAAGACCTTTCAGCCGTGTCATGGTTTGAATTATGTCCCCCCAAAAATGTGTATATCAATTTGGCTAAGCCATGATTACTGGTACTGTGTGATTTTCCTGTATGTTGTAAACCTGTCTCTATGATGTTAATGAGGGAGGATGGGTGGCAGTTGTGTTAGTAAGGGAGGACTGGATCCACAAGACTGGATTGTGTCCTGAGGCAATCTCTTGAGATTTAAAAGACAGAAGTGAGCAGTGAGAGAGGGGGACCTCATACCATCAAGAAAGCAGTGCCGGGAGCAGAGCGCGTCCTTTGGACCGGGGTCCCTGCGCCGAGAAGCTCCTAGTCCGGGGGAACACTGATGAGAAGGCCGAGAGAGAGAAAGCCTTCCCCTGGAGCTGACACCCTGAATTTGGACTTTTAGCCTACTTTGACTATGAGGAAATAAACCTGTCTTCATTAAAACCATCCACTTGTGGTATTTCCGTTATAGCAGCACTAGATGACTAAGACAGCCGTTTGCTAATTAAAAAATCTACTACAAAAGCAAAAGCAACTGTCCCATTTCAAAAACCTAATGAGGTAAGGTTTTGTTCTTTGGTTTTTTTAAAAGAAAACAAAACAAAACAATACAAGTCATGTGTTCCTCACTCACCTCCAAGTCCCAGTCAAGCCAAACCCAAACCAGTTGCCATCGTCAAGTCGATTCTGACTCACGATGACCCCATGTGTTATAAAGCAGAACTGCTCCATATGGCTTTCTTGGCTATAATCCTTTTGGAGTCCTTGAGTGGCACAAATGGTTTGTGCTCGGCTGGTAACTGAAATGTTGGCAGTTCGAACCCACCCAGAGGCACTACAGAAGAAAAGGCCTGGTGATCTGCATAAAGATTGTAGCCAAAAAAACTCTATGGAGAAGTTTTACTCTGTAACACGTGCAGTTGCCATGAGTCAGAATTGACTTGATGGCACAAGACAACAACAACACAATTTTATGGAAGCAGATCACCAGTCTTTTCTTCCATGGCACCACTGGGCGGGTTCAAACTGCCAACCTTTGTTAGTAGTCGAGCACAAACTGTTTGTGCCATGCAGGGACATATAATCAGGCCTATACTGGGCCTCTAACAAGGGCCCAAATTATGGTTTAAGCCAGCATCCAGGACCTGGGTAGATGGTATTAGGGATGGCACAGAGAATGGGGGCCTTGTCCTCGGCCAGGATTTTTGCAACCCTTCCTGACCACATCCTGACTTTGCCTAGCACCATGGTGGGTGCCCCCAGAACACCCCAGGTTAAAGCAGCCAGACCTGATGCTCCCTCCTTGGAAACAACTCATGAGTCACTCATGAGTAAGCCCCCTGAACGAGATCTTACTTGGTACCCAGTCTTCTGAAGAGAACTCAGCACACAGAATCAGCCCTATAGTACCAATCTGCATTGGTGTTCAGCTTCAGAACCTGGGCTTCCTGTCACCGTTCTGAAATCATTCATTCATTTCTTCAGCAAAAATATGGAGGACACAGTAGTAGAGACCCACCCTTGGATAAATTTCAGTCTTTGCCAACTTGGGCCTGGCAAGGTCCCAAAGTCAGAACTTTGGGTATGAGTGGGGTATCCATGTTTCTGTCATTGTTGTTAGCTGCTGTTGAGTCAACTTCCAAATCATGGCGACCCCACACGCAAAGGAATGAAATGCTGCCCAGTCCTGCCCTGTCCCCGTGATTGGTTGCAGATTGGACCATTGTGATCCATGAAGTTTTCATGTCTCTATTACTGGTTTACAATGCTGATGACCCAAGAGAGTTACAGAGAAAAGCCTGGTAATGCTCAATGACTGTGTGTGGCCATACATGGAAGGAGATGACCCAAGGGGAAGCAGACAGAAGGGAAGAAGAAAAAGGGAACTTAGACTATTTGATCACCTACTGTGCGGCAGGGTCTGTGCTAGGTACTTCACCTTTATTATCTCATTTAATCTCCACAATGATTCCATGAGATGGAGAACCTGAGACCTAGAGGTTATGAGGAAAGTGAGGAAGTAAGTTCAGAGCAGAGGGAATGAGACAAAGAAAAGAGACAAAGGAAAGAAGGTGGCAGGGAGAAAGGACAGCAGGAAGCACAGCTGGGAGTACAACCTGATAAGAAGAAAGGGAACCAAACTTTGAGTGAAGACATTGTAGCGAAGGAATGTGACATGAAGGGGGACAAGCTCTGGAAAACTGGGACAATGTGAAGGGAAAGCTAGACCTTCTGTAGGCAAAACACATTGACCATGAACATGAAGAAAATGTCACACCAACTAAAGGGACTACCCAACACTGCTGGGTACAATGACAGCAGTTACTGGTTACTGCTGTGGGGGACAGTGTTGGTGGGAGAGAGGCTATTTCCCTGGGGCATGGCTTAGCCTTAACCAGTCATTACCACTTCCCTCTGTTGTCAACCTACATGGGATTGATCAACCACACCTAGAAAGAGAGGCAAGTCTTTAAAGTGTGGACAGAAACTGAGGAATTCAGTGGTACTTTCATTGATTTTTCCCAGTGACTCTATAGAGCAGAGAACTGGGGGGACATCACCTAGATCTGTTGATGGTGTTCAAAAGCAGTGTTTGATTTTCTTGATTCAGGCCTAGGCTCCACAAAAGCTGGACCTGAGAGGGGCAACATTCCATGAGACAAGGGAGGGGGAGTTTGCTTAGAGACAAACTACGATATCAATGAAGGGGGAGGGGAGCAGGTTAGAAAAGTTCGTGAAACTGGTTACTATGGAGAGCAGCGAGGATGATGGAGAAAGAATTCCAGTGTAGGAGGGTCTAATGAGTCAGATGAGGAAACTATTGAGATGGAAGCTGAAAACAAGATTTCTCTCCTCAGAAGTTTACCCAGCAACATGCACAAACCCTGGGTGATAAGCAAAGAGAACTTGAGGCTGAAAGTCAGGCATAAGTACGATCTCTTGGGCATGGCAAAGACTAGCATGAAGGACTTCGGCCTGGGGAGCAGTGCTGTTGGTGAGGGAGGGATTAATTCCTGCCTGGCACCAGCTAATCCCAGTGCGTATGTGTTTGGTGAGGCTCAAAGGGGAGAAGAGCAGAGGCGTGAGCTATTGGATCAGATCGCTGATCTGCCATTGCTCTCTGACCAAATGGAGTGAGAAGGAGGCTGTGTTTCTGCACCAGAATGCAGGACTGGTAGGGAAGCAAACAGTGAGGGCCTTGGCTACCCAAAGGGAAGGCTTTCATTCCACTCAAAGCAGAGCATTTGACAACATGCTGAGCTAACAATTCCCTTTTGCACCTTGGAGATATCTGAGAGTCTGATGAAATCTAGGGATCTTTTCCCCTGGGGAAAGCAGGGGGTGGGGAACATGTGCATGGACATGCACACACACACACACACCCCACACACACAGTACACAAACACACATACTTTTTTTTTTATTATTGTACTTCAGGTGAAGGCTTACAGAACAAATAGTTTCTCATGGAACAGTAGTACACATATTGTTTTATGACATTGGTTAACAACTCCACAACATGTCAACCCTCTCCCTTCTCGACCTTTTTTTTTTTATTTTTGGTGAAAATATACATAGCCAAAGATAGACCATTTCAAAAATTTCTACATGCGCAGTTCAGTGACATCGACTACGCTCTTCCAATTGTGCTGCTATTCTCACTTTAGATGAAGGTTTACAGAACGAAATAGTTTCTCATTTAACAGTTAGTACACATGTTGCCCTATGACAATGGTTAACAACCTCACAACACATCAACACTAACTCAACCTTGGGGTCCCTATCACCAGCTTTCCTGTCCCCTTCTGCCTTCTGGCCCTTGTTCCTGGACTGCTGGGCCTCATTAGTCCCATTTGGTTTTATGGGGCTGTCCACTCCCCGGCTGAACGGTGAACCTCAGAAGTGACTTCACCTCTGAGCTAAAAGGGTGTCTGGGGGCCATACTCTCAGGGTTTCTCCAGTCTCCTTTAGGCCAGTAAATCTGGTCTTTTTTTTGCCTATATCTGGGGGTTTGGGAAGTCCCCAGAGACCATTCATGATTCTTCCAGGACTCTACGGGCTCTGATTTAAACCCTTTGCTATTCTGGGCTTATCAACTCCTATCAACCAGGAAGAATTAACCAGTGAGGGAGCGTTAGGAACCTTGGGGGAAAATGTCCGTATCTTCTCATGGTGCCTGTTTGAGAGAGCGGGAAAGGCCAGGTACACACAAAGCCTGGGTTTTAGCAGACAGATATCAAAGAGTGGATGGGAAAAGAGCTATGATTTCATGGATTTCAGGCTTTGGAAGGGGGGTCTCGGTACCGTAATTCTGCTTTATAACCAGAGAGGATCCAAAACAAGAAGCAAATGGGAGGAAACAGAAAAATCAGAGCCTGGGGAACTCTGGAGGGGCCTCATGCTTTTAAAAGGCCATGTACAGAAAATAGAAAGGAGATTCAGAATTGAAAATAATTCTAAGCAGTTGACTGGAATCTGTAAGAACAGAGTCAAGATGATGAGTAAGAAGGGGCCTCTGACTGTACGAGGTGCCAGGGAGAAAGCACAGCTCCTCAGCTTCCATTCTGCAGCTCGCCTCTGTGCCCAGGAGAATAATGCTCTATTTGAAGGGAAGAGAAAGGAAATTAACATTTATTAAATAACTGCTATGTTCCCACACTAAAGTGCTCCACACATTATGGGCATTATTTAATCCTCAAAACAACCCTGAGAGGAGCTATTGGTATTTGCATTCATAGATGAGAAAACTAAGGTGTTAAGCACTATGTCCAAGACTGCGTACTTAATAAGTAGCAGAGGCCAGTTTCAAACCTGGGTATGTCTTTCTCCAAAATGTGCTCCTTCTCTGACACACCGTCCCCTCCCTCTAAAGCTTAGAGGTCGTGAGGATGGGCCCACGACCTGGGCATTACTACCTGCCCTAGCTGTGCCTTCGCTCACCACAGAATCACCCTCGAAACGTTGACTGTGTGCCAGTAAGCACTTTCCACAAACTATCTATCTATCATTCACTCCTCACAACAAGCTTGTAGGGAAGATACTTTAATTTCTCCTGTTTTAAGGATGAGAAAACCAAAGCGCAGAGGCATCAGGGTAAGCCAACAGCTTATAAATGGCAGAACCAGGATTTGAACCTAGGCAGTCGAGCTTCAGGTCCCTGGGTGGCACAAACGGCTAAGCACTTGACTACTAGTCAAAAGTCTGGTGGTTCAAATCCACCCACAGGTGCCTTGGTAGACAGGTCTCGTGATCTGCTTCTGAAAGATCACAGCCTTGAAACCCCTGTGGAACAATTCTACTCTGCACGCACAGGGTTGCCATGAGTCAAAATTGACTCCACGGCAACTAACAACGAGAAGTGAGGCTTCGGCCCTGGTCATTTAACTACTCTGCTAAAAATGAACATGACGAAAGCACCCGACAGTTTCCAGAGAACTCCAGACTCCCGCCCCGAAGACCATAACTCAGGGCTTTGAAAGAGGCTCTGGAGATGACATCAGTGAACTGCTATGGAGAAGAAAGGGACTGGAAAACCAGAGGGACATGTGGGGTTTCAACCCCAAAAAAGGGACAAGATTATTCACACGACCAACAACGGAATTTAACATAAAGCACAGGCAAGATTTATTTTTTAAGAAGGGAAGAAAGAATAGCCCAGGTACATGAAACCAGTACGTGCAAATATCCTGAAGACGGAAGGAGTATAGTGCTTAAGAGGGCCTCAAGGGAGCCCATGCAGCCAGCGCAGAGGGCACCAGGGTGGAGGGGAATAGGATGGAGCTCAAAAGGGATGGAGGAGTAGACCCTAAAGGCCCTATAAGTCACATTAAAGAGGGTCATCTTTATCCGAAGATTAATGAGCAAAATTTGAAAAGGAAGGGTTTTGAGTACCTACATTAAAAAATGGTGATTCTTAGGAAACGGCACAGTTTTATTAGAATAAGTCAGTAGATGGATCACGTTTCTTTCCTTAACAAGCTTACTAGTGCTGCCAGGTCAGAGAAACATATAAATAATATTAATATTAATAATAATAATATGTTATAACAATAATGGTTACAAACAGTAGCAAGACCAAGCTTTGAAAGTCAGTGTGTTATAACGGTTACAGAACAGATTTTTGGAGCTACACTAGCAGGGTTTGAATCCCATCTGCCTGCTGACTGGCTGTGTAAACTTGAGCAATTTGCTGTACCTCACTGGGCATGTGTTCTAAGTTATAAAATGGCAATAATAATAGAGGTTACCTCCAGAATTGTAAGGCTAAATAAAGTTGTAAATGCATGTAAAGCTTTTAGAACAGTGCCTGGCACGTACTAAAATTCAAGAAGTGTTGCTGTTGTGTGCTGTTGAGTTGATTCTGACTCACAGCAACCCTATAGGACAGAGCAGAACTGCCCCATAGGGTTTTCTAGGCTGAAATCTTTACTGGAGCAGATCACTAGGCCTCTTCTCCCCAGAGCTGGTGGTGGGTTTGAACCACTGACCTTTCGGTTAGCAGCCAAGCGCTTAACCATTGCACCACCAGGGCTCCTTCAATAAGTGTTTGCTATTATTATTATGTTCTTGCTAGGTGCCTTCCAGTCGACTTTTGTCTCATAGTGATCCCGTGTGACAGAGCAGAACTGCTCCGTATGGTTTCTTAGGCTGTAATTTTTACGGGAACAGACCACCAGGTTTTTCTCCCATGGGTTCAAACTACCAAACTTTCAATTAGCAGCCAAGCACTTAACTGTTGTGCCAACAGTGCTCTTTATTATTATTATAGGTAACACTTATTGAGTACTTACTATATGTTAAGTACATAGCACTAAATGTTAACATGCCTTATGCAATTTAGTGATTGTGATGGTTTTAAAATATATCCACAAAGTTTTTGACAGTCCTTCCTTCAAGAAATGGAGCTTAATTCCCTTCCCCTTGAGTGTAGGCTGAACTTAGTGACTCATTTCTAATAAACAGAATATGGCTAAAGTGGAAGTGACAATGTATCATTTCTGAGACGAGACTATAAAAAATATTGCAGCTCGGTCAGGATCCCTGACCCTGGGAGAAGCCAGATGTCATGTCATGAGAAGAGATCCATGTGTAAAGGAACTGAGGCCTCCAGCCAATAGTAAACACTCTTGGAAGCAGATACTCCAGCCACAGTTAAGCCTTCAGATGACTGCAGCCCTGGCCGCCATCTTGACTGCATCCTCATGATCCAGAGCCACCCAGCAAATTGTGTGACATAATAAATGTTTGTTGTTTTAACCTGCTAAGATTGGAGTAATTTGTTACACAGCAATATATAACTAATATAATAACCATGAGACAAAGTTTTCATCATACCCTTTAGGAAAGGTTCAAACTCAAAAATCATATTGCCAGGCAGGCAATGTAAGTGAGTAAAGTAGTCAGGGACTATGGCAAACCAGAGAGTACATGTCCTATCTAATAAAGACATCTGCCACCCAATTCCAGCTGATTGTAGCTAAGTATTTTTCAAGAGAAGCCAGAAATCTGGATGTTTTTAGGAGAAATCTGATTTTTAACATAGCCTCAAATTTTGGAAAATACTGTGCAGACCAAACAAAGCACTTGCCAGAAAGCCACCATTTTGAAACATATGGACTGGATACTTGAAAAATCTGGGCTGGATGCTTATATAATCAAATGAAATAGTCACTAATTGAGTAACAGTGCCCAAAGGGACTTATGGCTCAACATTAACATGAATGGGGTTTCTAGCAGCAGGCCAAGGGTTCTGCTTTAGTTCCATCCTAGATATATTCTTTTTGATAGCTTAGATAAAGCTGAAGAGGTATATTCATCAAAAGTTATAACTGATAATAAGGTAGGGAGAATGGTGATGGAGCAAAACCCTTCTCCTCCCCCCAAAAAGCCCCCCAAAAACTTGTTTTAGTTTCTTAGTGCTGCTATAACAGAAATACCACAAGTGGGTAGCTTTAAAGAAAAGAAATTTACTTTATCATAATTTAGGGGGCTAGAAGTTTTGAGTTTAGGGCATCAGCTCTGGGGGAAGATCCTTGTCTCTTTCAGCTTCTATAGCCCCAGTGTTCCTTGACTCCTTGGCAATCCTCACATGGTATCCATCTTCCCCCTCTTTGTGCTTTCTTCTGTGTCTAACTGCTCTTTTAATAACTCAGAAGTGATTAGATTTAGGACACACCCTCTACTGATATGACATCATTAACATAATAAAGAAAACTCTATTCCCTAATGGGATTACCTCCACAGGTATAGGGGTTAGGATTCTAACACCTATTTTGAGAGCGCACTATTCAATGCATAACAAACCTTTAACAGGAGGAAATTATGGGCCTAATATAATAAGAGGGAATTTGATAGACATAAAATGGGAAATGGTGTACCTAGACCCCAAACTCAAGTGCACAAAGATAGGAAGTGAGAGTCAAATCATACATGTTAATCCTGAGGAAGCTCATATGGGAAGGAAAAGGGGTTGAGGTGAGATATGCTGAATGTCCCGGGATAGGAGAGAAGCAGAGAGCAGGAAGGAGATAGATCAGGCACATGTAGCCTCAGGGGAGCCTGGCAACCAGTGAAGGGCTGAAGCTGTTGGACTGTGATCAGTATCAGGGAGGCACAACTGAGGTCTGCAGGTGGTACCTAGGGTAGGTATGGCACGGGTCCCACCAAAGAGGCTGGCAGCCAGAAAACAGCTGAAAACTTAAACAGAGGACTCTCCAGTAGGGAGCGTGGCCCATCTATCTGGACTAGGGGGTCAAGGCTTTTGCTCACGTGGAAAAAAGCAAGAACTCAAAGTCTGGCATCCAACGGTAAGTTGGAATCGCTGGTCACTGTTATCCTCCAACTTATCCCAGAGACTTGCTTCATTAAGATGCAATAAAAAGGAGGGAAGAGGAGGATTCAGAATGAGGCTCATGATGGTGGGTATCGGGAAGCAGACTGGGGATTCGCTGTGTTTGGTACCTGGGCTGGACTGAAGAGCTGTCCACATTCTCCATGGAGCCAGTTTACAACACACACACACACACACACACACACACACACCCCCTTAAATTGTTGAAATTAAGTTGGTAGGAAGTAAACGTTAGGGCAGACTGGTCTGGCTGTCTGGGAAGATCTCTATCTGACCCACTACAGATCTCCAAACACCCTACAGTCAGGAAAAAGGATGCTTCTGGATCCTTTGCAAACCCAGAAGAGAATCAGGAAATCATGATGTGCTTGACCTCAGGAGTTCCAGGTCTGGGAACTCAGTGTACAGAAAACTTATCGCCTTTCCTAAATGGGGAACAAACAAATAAACATACAGACTTGTGATCGACCTCCTGAACATTGTCAGTCAGTGAGACCCTCCATGATCATGATAAGGAACAAAACGAGGATTTAGGCTGTTTTGTGACTTCAGACGTGACCAGTTCTGGGCTAAAGGCAAAGGCCTCAGTCCCAACTGTGTTGCCTCTTGGAATGTTGGTGGAGGCTGACGTCCTGGGCATGAAGTACATCTGCTAGGAATAAGAATACTGGAGTCTCTATTAGGGAATAGCCCTTCTGTCATTTTGACGATGTTTTCACTTTTACATGTTTAAGATGACCATTTTAAGTAATAAACAAGAGGGCCCAGATTGCTTTGCAGACCATAGAAAAAGCACAGGTGCATCATTTAGCAAACATACTGAGAACCTACTATGTGCCAGACACTGTCCTAAGCACTCAAGAGACAGAGGGGAGTCAACCCAGCCTGGATCTCAAGGATCTCCCAGCTCAGTGGGGTAGGAGACATAAATATGACAACAAACAAATAGGATCCATTCTAAATGGTGGGTGCTACATGGTTCAGTGGTAGAATTCTCACCGTCCATGTGGGAGACCCAGGCTTGATTCTGGACCAATGCACCTCATGTGTAGCCACCACCCATCTGTCAGTGGAGGCTAAGATGGACTAGGAAGGAAGATGTGGCAATCTATTTTTGAAAATCAGTCAGTGAAAACCCTGTGGATCACAACAGTCTGATCTGCAACTGATCATGAGGATGGCGCAGGACTGGGCAGTGTTTCGTTCCATTGTGCATGGGGTCGCCATGAGTTGGAGGCTGACTCCATGGCAGCTAGCAACAACAGTAGAGGCAAGTACAAATAACTAAGGAAATTCCCAACAACTAACTCTTCTTGAGAGTAAAGGAGGGCTTAACAGAAGAGGTGGCATTTCAGCGGGGCCTTAGGGGATGAAGAGAAGTTTGCCACATGGACAGGATGAGAACATCCTTCTAGTTAGAGGAATAAAAAAACCAGACCTGTTGCCATCGTGTTGATTCTGACTCCTAGCGACCTTATACGACACAATAGAACTGCCTCACCGAGTTTTCAAGGAGCACCTGGTAGATTCAAGCCGTCAACCTTTTGGTTAGCAGCCATAGCACTTAACCACTACGCCACCAGGGCTGTGAGTTAGAGGAATAGCATCTATCAAAGCAAGGAGTTGTTAAAGGGGCCTGCATATTGAGGGAATTAAAAGTAATCACAGGTGGCTGGCATAGAATTCTCCATGTCAAGAAGAATTAGGCTGTGAGATTGGAAAGCAAATAGTAAGGCAACAGAAGAATCGCGATCACGGTTTATTTTATATCACCTTGGAAACGCTACCCTTCAGCATGTTTATAGAACGTGGATTGCCTTTAAATGATTCAACCCGGTGGAATTAGATTTCTTTCCCCCTTGTCTATGAAATGTAAGCAACACATTCAATATTCTCAGAAAAATAATTATTGTCATTGGGGGCGTAGACATGTTTTAATCCGTGATGACAGTTTGTGTTGAATCATAAACCACTCGTATCTTATTGAACCAGGCTTTGGTGGTGGGTGGCTTCCTCTGATCTGCTGCCATGCTGAGCAGAACTTCACAGCAATGGAAAGAAAAATAATGAGCCCCTTTTGTCATGGTGCCCATAGGCCTCGGCTCAGCGCGTGGAGTTCTATGAGATGGAGGACATCAGCCCCAGCACTTGCCGTGAAAGATCTCACATGGCAGAGCTTTCTGTCCTCAAACTTCATTAACTCTGGGTTCAAGTCCTCCTCTTAATGGATAGTGCCACCACCCCAAAAACTCTCCGGGGAACTATAAATCCCAGTCCTTTTCCGAACCTGAAGTGTGACATCCTAATGTACCTGCCTTGCACTCACAGCAGGAATAGCAGCTGCAGGAGGGAAACAGATAGGAAGTCCTCTTGAGGTGCCATCGGCATCTGACAAGATGCGTCAGGTGTCCTCGTGGGCCCCGGGGATGGTGTGATGCTTATTTTTCTTTGGAGTAGCACAGCTCTGGGAGGTGGGTGCCTCTCTATTCCCTGTTCCAGGCATTTCCCTGAGGAAAGTGAGCCTCAGATCTGGGAGAGAAATGTGGTCATTTAGAAAGAATCGTGCTCTTCTTAGGGCAGAAGGAGTGACAATGTAATGAACATGGCATGAAGTAGGTGATAGGACATAGGGCTAAGAGCCTGGACAAGGAAGGGGTTAGCTGACAGCCAAGCAGGATCTATAACCAAGTACTTGACCTTGAACTTGAGACATCCTTCTTATGCCTCAGAGGTGCAGAGCCTCCCAGGAAGGGCCTTCAACATTCAGCTCATCCAATATTCATCACTGTGTGAATCCTCCACACCATATTTCTGATATGGGTTCCCTGCTTTCCTTAATTATCTCCTATTATGAGGAATTCACTACCTCACAAAGCCACTATTGTAAAAATGGCATGGTGGAGGTGTCTGACCTCCTATAACTTAACAAGAGGGAAGGTGAATCAAGATCAGCATCAACAGCCCCAAGCTGATTCCTATGAGGCAGAGAGGTCAGACATGCCTCTACTCTCCAAACTTTGTACCAATTCTGATACCAACTGTCCCTCCCATGGCACTCTCTACTTCTCTGCTGGGTTCAATAATTCGTTGCAATAGCCACACAGTCCATACTCACAGTTACGGGGTTTATTAGGGAAGTAACTAGTTACATTTCAGGTTCAGGAACACTCAGGATACAGTTCTTTGATCAGGACAGTCTCTTCTCAGTCATACTGGCAGGCAGGTCTCTCTGGCCATAGCCCCCTCGGCCCAGCCTCTGCCTGCTTGGGCAAGTGTTACAAAGCTCTTTTAGCTCTGCTGGTAAGTGCCCAGAGGCACCCCACTCCACAAGTAAGCCTCAGTCCAAAGGCGCTCAGCTTTAGCTCCGTGGGTTGGCAGACCCAGCTCCACCAAGTGCCCCGAGGCACGCTATTCCTACTGAATAGCTCCGGCCAAGATTAATGTTTTCTTCAAGAGGAGAAGAAATCTACCTTGTAGTCACTTCTACCCACTGGTCCCAAGTTTTGCCCTGGGGAGCTCTGCTACAAGCCAGCCCTTCTGATTTGTGAAGCTGCTTTCGGTGTCCTGAGTCTTCCCTTCCAGAAGCTGAATACTCCCAGGTCTTTTAACCACCCTCATATGTCACTCTGTTCCTGAGAGGTCAGACCACATTTTCCTCCCTCCAGAATGTCTCTTTCTGGAAGTCCCCACTTGGGGTCTTGATCTAGGATTATGCCTCCTCCTCCTCTGCTCTTCTGCCATGGCTTTAACCCGAGCTAGTGTCCAGCACCTGACGTAGACAGCTCACGCAGCAGATAGTAGCAGCATCTCACTCTGAGCAATGCCCATAGCCATTTCTTAGCTGTGCTGTGGACTCTTCTGGTTGCTGTGTCAACTTTTACCCTGGATAGGGTGAGAGAGTGCTGATGGTATGTGTCTGGTGAACATGATGCTCAAAGATGCTGCAGAAGAGGCAAAGTTGCTCACTGTCCTTCGGTCCAGATGCTGTGGATGGTGGAGAAAGAACCCAGCCCTGCTGCCAATAGCTGTACCTACTGTCCACCAGGAAGGTTGTGGACTTCTGTCCCTGATTCCTGGTCCCTGATCATGAGGAATGGTGTGCGGTAGGAAAGATCCAGGAACACTCAGAAACACTTCTCCAGGAGGCCTGGCTATTTGGAGGAAACCATCCCAGAGACATGAGGAAAATGATTAGCTGACACGCTGCCACTTGCCTGGCAGCAGGAGGACAGTGCTCCCATTTCTCAGGAACTCCCCACGAGCTGGGCTTTTTCTTCTGGAAAAGAGTGAGTGTCAAAAGAAGTGCATGCATGCACAACATGGAGCCAATTATCTCTGCTCCAGGAAATGGGGATGGCATTGATTGCTGGATTCCCCAGGGGAGCCCTGAGCTTCAGTGCCCATGCCTCCTCCCATACCATCCATCAACAGACGGGCAAGACAAGTGGAAATATTAACTGGATTCAGATTCAGCTACTATTATTCTTGGCCCTCCCCAGGGGAAGACCCATGAAATGCCAGGAAGACAAGAAGGACAGAAGCAGAACCTAAAATACTCAAGGCTGGCATGCCCTGGCCACTGAAGATACCCAGGGGAATGGGCCAAAATTAGGTGTTTAAGACATAAGGAGAGTCAAGGAGAGAGAGAAAAAATGTTTCCTGAAAGCGAAAACAGAAAGTCAAGATTAGTCAAGTAGTGATGGATAAGAGTTCTATTTGGTGACAAAAATATGTGACTTATTCCTAAGTGGATGTGTGTCTCTTTCATCCTGTTGCTTAGGATTGTACTTATCTATCTTTCTTAGTACAGGCAGCCTTACTGGTGTACTAGTGCTAACCTGATTTTCAGGTCCTTCAATATGATGCTCTACAATGAGCAGGGAATCAACAGTCCTGTTGGGCCAGAAGCCTAGTATCTTCTCCCATGGAGGTTTCTATAAAAGAGATTCAAAAGTCCCAATGAGCCACAAATAGGTAAATATTTCTCTACTGTATGTTTCCCTATTGCGAATAAGTACGTAACTTACATCGCCATTAAAAAAAAAAATCTACTAGAGAAATGAAAAGGTCATTGAATTTTAAAATAGTAACCACTATTTATTTAATGCCTACTATCTGTAGGCTGGAGTAGCAGCTACCGGGGTTGTTGTAGAAACCCCACCCCCTCCCCATTCATTAAGTAGGATAACGGTTATGATATGATTTTTGCAGTTCTCACAAGGTAAGAGTCTATAACAACAATGGGGTTCAGTGATTCATTGTACCTTTTTCAATTTTCCATGCTGGCACCTGGTGACTACTACCAAAATTGAAGGTAAAGGTTGAAATATTCTGTCTCTGTAGTGTTAACTTTTTACACCAAGCACACTAAACCAAACCAAACCAGTTGCTGCTGGCAAGTCGGTTCTGACTCATGGTGGTTCCATGAGTTTCAGAGTAGAACTCTGCATTGGGTTTTTAATGGCTGTGACCTTTTGGAAGCAGATCACCAGGCCTTTCTTTCAAGGCACCTCTGGGTGGATTCGAACTACCAACCTTTGGGTTAATAGTCAAGTGCTTAACAATTTACCCCACCCAGGGGCTCCTACCAAATACTCTAAGAGCTGGTAAACACCACAAAACACTGATATTTCCAGCTGCCATTTCAACGTCCAAAGTCACTTACAGAAATCATCCAATATCTTCATGCTATTTTAGCATGTTAAAAGGAGGGGGTAGTTTCAGTTGCCACTACAGTGTAATGAAGGCAAAATTGGGTACAACGGGGCCATAGGGTTAAAATGTCATGAAAGTTGGGGCCGGATACCAAAATAATCTTAGAGCACAGCCAAAGCCTTATCCTGGAATAATAGCCATCAAAACAAATATAAAAATCAGAATTTACGGAGGATGTTGAGATAAAAGTCAGCAGAACAGAAAGCACATGGGAGTTCTCAAAGTCAAACACAGTCAAGAGTCATCTCTTTGGCCAGGGAGTGTTTGCTTCTTTGCCTCTTGGAAAGCCCAGGCCTTTGTCCCCATGGGTGTAGGTTTTCCGGCCCTTCCAGGGGGCCAGGGTGAATCCAGGAGGAGTATTACCCATGGCGGGTTTGTGCTGAGGTGAGAGTCCTAGGACCAGGTTGGATCAGGAGGGGTCTTATCTAGGCAGTCTCCAACAGCATAACTGAAAGGGGAATCCTAATCAGAGTCAAGAGGGAAAGCAAGCTCAGTGAAGGTGCTGAGTGTACATGGATGTGAGCTGACTGATTCCCAGTCCTTGGGACTGGTCACAAGCGAGGACTCTACACTTGTAATAGGCAGAGGCTAGGTGCTCAGACCAAGGCTGTCAGGGGAGGGTGCTGGCTGTGGACTGCAGGGGATGGCCTGGCAGTTTTAAGGGCTGGACTTGATCCGGCAGACATCTGCCCTTTGTAGTCACGTGGCTTCCTGACAGAACAAGCAAAGGGCTGGCACAGAAGAGCTGAAACCATCCTCCATTCAGATTAGCAAATTGTCCCTGAAGGAAACAGACCAGGCAACTTCTGCAATGAAGAGGCAATTAGGGAAGCTGCTGTCCCCTGAGAGAGCTGCCACCACTGAGACATAACCTGCACCCCACCAGCACATACATCTCTGCTTGGTGGAGCCAGAGATAAATAGCAAAGGCCACTGGGCTCCAGCTCCATTTATTACTATTCAGAAATAGCACTGCAGAGCTTTCTCAAAGTCAGCCGCATGATCTAGCCAGCCAATGCTACAAGATGATTTATGGGACAGAAGAGGACACGTTGCCAGTGACTGCTATTATCCCAGACACAGTCAGAGAACACTGCAGGACAACAGAAGCTCATAACTTTATTTGGCCACTAAACTTAATAAACCTGAGAGGAGGGCTAGAGCAGAAGAAGGAACATGCCAAGACGAAGATTTACAAGGCTAAAAGAGTAGGAATCACATCCCCCTGAGAAATGAGCAGCATGAGTGAAAAGTTATAAGCCATGTCCCCTCCAGAGAAGAAAGAGAAGGAGGCTAGGTTAGAACTACTAATTGCCATAGATGCAATGAGTGGAAGCCCCATCCTCAGCCATTCACTCCTTGAACAATTGTGCCCTGAGTACCTTCGAGGAGACATTGTGTTTAAGGCATGGCCCTGTCCCTGAGGAACTTGCAATCTAGCCAACCATATAAAAAATGTACAAAAAGGATTCAGAAAACCAGAAAACTAGAAAGTGTATATCCACTATGTGGCCTAGAGGAATATTCTCATTGAACAAACCACACAGCACCCAAGACCTATGCAGAGAAAGCTCTAGCAGGAGGTACTCCAGATGGGAGGAGGTATACATACACTAAGTTGGGCTCTTTCCTCCTGAGATTCACCATTTCTTTGGCGTTTCCCATTGTGATTCCTAGTCTCTCAGTTAAACAAGCACTTCAAGGAAAAGAGGTCATCCTCTCACAATCTGGGTGGGTGGCTGGGAAGGCACCCTTGCCCATCCTAGGCATGAGGGAGGTGTTTATTCCCCCAGCTTCTCCCAGCAGAGTCCCTTCCGGCACCAGAAGGTCGGCTCCTGTCAGGGCCCCTCAGCACAACTCCCTCCCTCCACTTCCAGTTCCCTTATGTCCCCATACCCCTCCAGTCTCCAGGTGGGAAGCATCCCTGAAATTACCAGCCCCAAGGTCTTGCGCTATCCCTTGCCGCTTCCCTATACCCTGCTCACATCTCTGCAAATAGTCCCGTTATTAAACTCTCCTTGAATTATCCAATTGGAGAGTGCCATCTATGTCCTGCCAAGTCCCCACCTGATTCTATGGTCAGGGGATTTAAGATGATAACAAAAAACAAGAGAATGGAGGAATGAGTTCAGAAGTGAACCTATGTAAGTCCTAACTCATCTTTCTATGTTCATTAAACCCAAATAATAAGGACAGGAAATGAAATAAGAGACTACCCGTGGGATTTTTACAGATCTTAAATTAGTAATAATGGGGACTATATAATTAACTTCCATTTACCAACCTTTGCTTGCTAAACCTTTTTCAAGATTTCTCTCCCCTGTAGTTTTCAATGACAAGCATGAAAGTTTGTTTTGCTTTATTGCAGATAATCTGCACACCAAGAGGCATTTTCTCCTGGGTCTGGAGAGTTTTATGGCTGAGAGCTGGTAACTCCTGCCTCCTGTCTTACTATGCTTCAGAGATGTGACAGCACTTGCTGTTTCTGGTGAAAAAAGCCTGAGTGGTCCTTATTTAACCCATGCTGCTTGCCATCACTGAGATGATATCCTTTCCTCTCCCCCAAAAACAGTTTCCGTTGAGTAGATCCAACTCATATAGCAACTCCATGTGTGTTAGAGTAGAACTTTCACCATAGGGTTTTCTTTCTTTTTTAAGAAATATTTTATTGTGCTTTTGGTGAAAATTTACACAAGAAATTAGGTTCTCATTTAACAATTTCTATACATATTATTCAGTGACATTGGTTATATTCTTCACAATATATCAGCATTCTTGTTATTTCCATTTTGGTTGTTTTGTTTCCATAGATCTACCTTCCTTGTCCCCCTAGCCTTCTCATCTTTGGTCTAGGGTAAATGTTAACTATTTGGTTTCATCTAGATGATTACTTTGAGGAGCACAGTACTCACAGGTGATATTATTTGTTTTTCCATTGGAAGATTTTTTGGAAAGTAGATTGCCAGGCCTTTCTTCCTAAGCACCTCTGGGTGGATTTGAACTGCCAACCTTTTAGTTGGTAGCTGAGTGCTTAACAATTTCTACCACCTAAGGACTCCATTTATATATCCCTAGTCCTCAGCAGTATAACCAAATCAAGCCAGTTGCCACTGAGATGATTCCAACTCATGGTGACCCCAATATACACAGGAAGTTATACAGTTGGGTGGGTGCCCTCCACAACAATATGCCAGATCATATTGAAAAGAGCAGAGCACTGTGGCTTGGCTACGTCGATCTTTCCTTGGGTCCACACTCCCTTTGCCCCTCAAAAGAGGGCACCTTAGTGTAGTTTGAGGGCCTGGATAGATTTTTTTTTTTTTTTTGCTTCAGCTCCCATCATGTCTCCCAAAGTTGTATTGTCAAAACCTCTTCATCCACTTGATCTTTTGCCTTATCTCCCTTTTCCTTGTCTCAACTTCCAGTTCCCTCTTTTTTCTGATTTTACCCAAGGGAGTCAATTCACATCTCAGGGTCTGCCCAGGGGGAACAGCCTCTCGAGGCCAAGCTGGAGAAGCTGGCCCCTTTTTCAGGTGTACAGGTCCGAGTTCAATGGTCAGGTTTTCTGTGGGAAGTTCTTTCCACACTGGTCCCCTCCTGCACTGAGTGGCCCTGGAGAAGGAAGCCACAGCCTGACCAAACATCTTTCCAGAGTTGGCGATGCCCCTTTAGGATTCCGAGGCACTCTCCCCTTTCTCTGGAGGCCATTTGATCCTAGGAGGTAACTTTAATCAGGGATTTGATCATCCTACAGACGATTCCTTGTTCACGCTTATTCTTCTCTGATTCCCTCAGGCCCTTTAACAACATTAGACTGCAATTTCTGATTTATATAATTTGGTGCTTAATGCACCTTACTACCAGCCCTGAACAACTGAAGGAACTCACTGAGATGTTAGCTTTCCAGAGGCGGGGCCAAGATGGTGGAGTTGTTAGATGCTTCTGGTGGACCCTCTTACAACAAACACCCGAAAAAACAAGTGATTCAATTATATATGGCAATCTGGGAGCCCTGAACATCAAAGGCAGAATTGAAGAACCGGGCTGAGTGCAGGGGGAGGGAGAGATGGTTCGGAAGCAGCAAGGAGTTGCCAGACCTCAGCCGGTGAGAGCCGGGGCCATTCAGGCCTGAGCAGCTCTTAGGTGACAGTGAGGTAGGCAAGTGGCAGTGCTTGGGAGGTACGTTTTCCACATTGGGAGATACCCAGCACCAGAGAGTCTACACGGCCATGCAGAACCAGTGAAAAACAGCCCTCATCAGTGAAAACTGAGTACTTGTGTACAGCTTACCACGTGGATCAAAAACACCCCCCTTAGGGAAAAACCTCTCTCCCATTTACCTTCCCGCTCCCTGCTCTGTACTGGGTCCTGGACCACCTTCAGCAATTGCCGACTCCCCTAGGACGGAAGTAGGATCCATTACACACCTGGAGCCATTCTCCCTGCCTTGGAGAGTGAACAAATTAACAAACAGGAAAAAATAAACTGCCAGCTCCCCTAAGCCAGGAACCCAGGGTAGGCACATATCTTTTGCCTAGGCACAGGCATAAGGGATCCGTGGACTTTGAGTGCCTTTCCCCCTGCATAGACTTGTGT
>NW_004443942.1:3542560-3572397 GCF_000243295.1 Trichechus manatus latirostris
AGGTCTTTTACATCCCTGGTCAGATTTATTCCTAAGTATTTTATCTTTTTAAGGGCTATTGAAAATGGTATTGATTTCCTTATTTCCTTTTCATCATTCTCCTCAAAACTTAACTCTTGATCCTACTCCCCAAACTTGTTCTCTTCTCCCTAGTCTTTCCCATCTGGATGAATGGCACCATCATTCTCCCTGTTGCTCAAGCCAGAAACGTGAGATTCATCTTGAATTCTTTCCTTTCTTTCACCCCTTACATCCAATTCATCAGCAAGTCCAAACATATCTCAAATCCATCCACTCCTTTCTCTCTACAGCCACGAGCATAGTCCGAGTCACCATTTCTTGCCTGAAGTATAGCCTCCCTAATGATTACCCTGTTTCCACTTTTACCCATATCCAAACTATTCACTACAGAGTAACCAGAGAGAGCTTCCAAAAATATCTATCAGATCACACCTCTCCCAATTTAAATTGCACCAATATTTACCTATTCCACCTTAAGTTTAAGTATTCTCCAACTTCCTACATGTCCTACATACGTTGGACAAGTCATCAGGAAAATTCAATCGCTAGAAAAGGACATCATGTTTGGTAAAGAAGAAGGCCAGAAGAAAATGAGTGAAACCCTTAATGTGATGATGGACTGATACAATAGCCACAATAATGGACTCAAACATACCAACAATCATGAAGGTGGCGCAGGACCAGGCAATGTTTCACTCTGTTATACATAAGATCACTGTGAGTTGGAGCTGACTCAATGGCAACTAGCAACAACATGACAAAGCCCCTGCCTAATTTTTCAACACCATCCCATGTCATCCTCCCCTTTACCACCCTTCAGCCACACTTGACCTTCTTGTAGTTCTGAGAACATACCAGACTCTCTGACCTCAGAGTCTTTACATGTGCTGTTCCCTTTGCCTGGAACACTTTTCCATGGTTGTTTACATGGTTGGCTCTTTTTCAGCCTTTAGTGACCAGCTCAGAGGGGTCTTCTTTGATCATCCAACCTGAAGTAGGTCCTCCCATTTGATTATTTCATATCATCTTATTTATATTTTAGGGCCTTATCACAGCCAATAATCATTGGATTTGCTTATTGTCTATCTCCCACATCAGACTGTAAGCTCCATGAGGGCAGGTACCATGTCAGTCTCACATTCCCAGCATAGAGCACAGTGGCCTGGCACACTGTAGGTGCTTTTATTAGTTGTGTATTGCTATATAACAAAATAACACAAACTTAGCAGCTTAAAACAACATGAATTTATTATACCACAGTTTCTGTAAGTCATATGTCTGGGTCCAGATGGCTGGGTTCTCTGCTCAGGTCTCACTGGGATGCAATGAAGGTGTTGGCTGGGGCTGTAGTTCTCATCTGGGGCTCAGGTCCTCTTCTAAGCTACTAGTTGTTGGCAGAATTCATTACCTTGTGGTAGTAGAACTGAGGTCCCCTGTTTCTTGGCAGCTGTCAGGAAGCGGTCACTCTCACCTGCCAGAGGCTACCTGCAGGTCTTTGCCACGTGGCCCCACTGGCAGTTTCCAACATAGATGTTTGCTTCATTTCAGACCACAGAGCATCTCTCTCTGCCTGGGCTTGTGTGATTAGGTCAGGCCCCCCCCAGAGAATCTTCCTATCTTAAGGTCCACTGATTTGGGGCCTTGGTTACATTGGCAAAGTCCCTTCACGGCAGTTCCCAGACTGACTGGAGTTTGAATGAATAACTGGGAGAAGGTGTGTATAGACCAGGACCAGGAATCTTGGGGAGCCATCTTAAATTCTGCCCACCACAATGATCAATACATACTTGCTGAATGAAATGAAAAAAAGAGTTCCCTTCTGGCCACTCATTTGCATAAGCAGTTCCTCCAAGCCCACATGAGTCACTAAATATAAGGCAGCCAGTTTAAAAAACAAAAAGCTGAGTCAGAAATTAGAGAAAGGAAAAGAGGGACATAGGGGTGTTCACAGGAAAACACATTGAACATGGAGACGGGAAATCCAGGTTCAACTCTTGCTCTGCCACTATCTTGCAATGAGACTTTTGGTAACTCCTCTGGCCCTCAGTACCTTCGTCTCTAAAATGGGCATAAAATATTTTCATCATGGAATGAAGAAGATTAAATCAAACAATTAATGAATCAATTTACCCACCCACCCACTCACACCTCTGTCTCTCTCTGTATAGTGCAGGAGCTCAATAGTTGAGGTGGGGTGTGGGGGTAGGATTTGTTTTTTCTGCCATGCAGAATTCAGTAAACACCAACTCCACTCTACCATTGGACCAATATGTCAGGAATATGGACTACATAGGTCTGCATGACAGCAGTTGGGCACCCAAGACAGCGGGAACTCATTCCAAAAAGATTAAACAGCAACCTGAATATTCTTTTTAGAGGAAAGAAAATCACTTCAGCCAATATCTCAGCCTCATGGCTGAGCAGTGCTGGTGAGGACCACTGGGCAAACAGCTTTGATTCTCTGCATTCGTTTTCATTTTTAAGCCAAATGAAATTGGCAACACAGACAAGCTTACAGACACACTGTCCACAAGAAGGCGGACCCATGACTTAGCCAGAAACATCTTTCAGTGCTAGGGAAAAGTTGTCCTTTCTTCAGTGTCTTACCACCTTAGGGCAAATGTGGGAAGTCAACGCTGCCACGGGGCGGCCTGGCATTAAAATCTGCCCTCTGCATTGCTGGAATTTTCTGTTATACCAGCGAGTGTCATTTGGTGACAAGTTAATTACTTCCCAGCATCTGGGTAAGGAACCCTCTCTCCACCTCCTGATCTCATCAGCAGGCTCCTTGGATCAATTCCCCTCTGAAGACCTGGCTCGGGACACTCTGCTAAGGAGTGCTGGGAGCCTCACCTTCACCATTAACCCTGCTGCACGTACTCTTTTTAATTTCCATTTGGCTTGGAATCCACGTAAATGCAGAGTTCTGATCTAATTTCTAATTCATTTCTGTCAGTCTATCAAATTCACTGAGTGAGGTAGGGTTCAAACATTCAGGTTGGTAAACTTCCAACTTCACACTTCTTTCCTTAGATGAAAGAAACATGGGGCCTAGGTTTCCTTCCTGGGTCTCATTCTACTTCGAAATGCCATGGTTATTTACTTCCAGATGACAACCACCACATCAACCACAACTACCACAAATGTTTTCTTGGGCTCCTACTATGTGTCAGGCTCAGAGCTAAGTGTTTTCCATCCTTACCTCACCCTAGGAAGTAAATACCAATATAATTCCCATTTTACAGAGGAAGCAATCATGAGGGGGACACGGGCCAGAGGGAGAAGTTTCCACCAGGGATGCCTGAGATAAACAGTATCTCAAAAGAGGCTTCTGTTTCTCAAACTGGGAGTCAATATGGTACACATCTGGCTCACCACTGCATTGCCAGCATGGAGCCTGGAGTCAGGGAGTCAGTTTGTTGAATGAATGCATATAAATGACTGAAGGGACAGAAGAGGTGTAAGTTCCTGTGGGTCTGAGCAGACAGGTGAGGCAGCTCCTTGGAGGAAAAAATGGAGTTGGTTCCCCGTGTAGGGCCCCTAAAAGTGGCTTAGGGTTTAGTGGGGAAAAAAATCTGGGCCCTCCCACTAAGAGCAGATTTCTGTTGATATGCAACATAAGTAGGCTCCACACCTGCTGTTGGACCATCAGGCCCCAGTAATTGTACCAGCTTCCCTCCCTCCTGACACTGTTTCAAGGATAACCTCCCACCCCGACCATCAAACAAAGGGACTACTGATCTCCAGCCCAAGAAAAACCCATTGCCACAGAGTCAATTTCTGCTCATGGTGACCCCATACATGTAGAACCGCATTCCATAGAGTTTTCTGTGATCTTACAGAAGTAGATAGCCAGACCTTTCTTCTGCAGTGCCACCGAGTGGATTTTAATTGCCAACCTTTCAGTTAGTAGCTGAGTGCAAACCATTTGCACCACCCAGGGACCTTTTGCTGATCTCCAGGGGCTCTGAAAAGCTGTGAAGTAGATATAAGCAGCAGCTGGGGTGGTCACATGCTCCAACACTCGCCCACATGTTCCTCTTTGTGCTAAGCACTCAGACCCTGGAGTTC
Organism: Trichechus manatus latirostris; assembly: GCF_000243295.1. Lineage (NCBI taxonomy): Eukaryota > Metazoa > Chordata > Mammalia > Sirenia > Trichechidae > Trichechus > Trichechus manatus. Next base: position 3,546,653 of record NW_004443942.1, read on the forward strand.
CCAGAGGGCACCTGGGTCACTGCAGGGTTTGGGGCAGCCTTTCAGGAAATCGATTCCAGCAGAAAGCACTCCCACTCCAAAGATCTTAATACCAGAGGAAGCATTTGATTTGTTGAGTTTTGAGCCGTTTTAAATATTTAGGGAAATGGAGGGAGGACTTCAGCTTACCAGGAGTGCCTGAGCTCAGCAGGACTTATCGTCGGCACCAGAGTTTGTCTTTTCAAGCTGCTGAGCAAGATAGGCTGAGGGCCAGGAACAGACAAGGAGACCTTGCCTGCAGCTGCACTGCAGACCCAGGCAGTGTTTCCCTGGCCTTTCCAGGGACAGCTTGCCTCCCAGCTGCCAGCAGCAAGGTGCCTCACCTGAGGGCGGGAGACACCTCTTCTGACTCACTCCCACACTCAGCTCACCGCTCCAGTGCCTGGAGTTACCCCTTCGACAGATGGTCACACAGCTGACCAGAGCAAGAGGGCCTTTTTGTATCTGGTTCCTGCCAGCTTTGTTTATGAAACACTGGTCACCTTGGCTAGTCTGTAAAGCAAATTGGTCCAAAGCTGTCTTGCTGCAGACTGACAATGGGGAACTCATGAGCTAAGGAGAAGGCACCTCCCAGCTCTTATGTACTGTTCAGGGAATCCCTGATTCCCTAAAGGTTTCCTTTTTCACGTATAGGAGCTGAAAAGGGGTGATGGGCTACCCATACTGCTGACAGACTCCAGGTGGGCTTGGCTGAGTGGTCTGCTGGGGCCTGAGCAGAATGGCTAGTGAGGATGAAGAAGAAGCTGAACACATGCAGGACTGGAGCTGGAGAAGCTGCCCGAGCTCCGGGGCTGGTCCACAGAGAGGCAGGGTCCCTTGGGGTGTGGCGTTCCCCAACCAGGACCAATCGCCATCAAGTTGACTCCAGTTCATGGCAACCCCATGTGTGTAGAGCAGAACTATGTTCCATAGGCTTCTCAATGGCTGACTTTTCAGAAGTAGATCACCAAGTCTTTCTTCTGCAGTGCTGTTGGGTGGACTTGAACCTCCAACCTTTCGGTTAGCATTTGCACCACCAGGAACAATTGCCATTCCTATGTACCATTAACTAAGGATGCTCATTTCAGTGGGAGGGGCCCATCAGCAAGAGGTCTGAGCCTCCAGAAAGCCAGGTGAGCAGGAGCACCTAGGCTCCAGGTGGATCAGACATAGAAGCAGGGCCCTGATCTGGAGGTATAAGGAGCTGGGTCTCACCTCTCAAGGAAGACAGTTGGCCAGGCCTGGTAGGGAGCCAGGGCCCAGCTAATGGTATAAAGGGGGTGGCAGAGCAAGGCTCTCTCAGAGCAAGGAAGTGCAGTTTGGTGGGGAACAAGGCAGAAGGCCAAGTGTTGGACCAACTCAGAGAAGGTTGAGGAAAGCTGAGGCATGGGCTCTGTAGGTACAGGGAACTCATCCCAGGCTGCATCAGCTCGGTTCAGGCCAGGCCACCCACTGCAAAAGCAGAGAGTGCTTTTCTCTTCTCTGTAGAGGTCAGGGCTAGCCAGGCCACTAGCTAGCACATGGCACCTTGGTGTGAATTACAGAAAGGCACCCCCTCTGGGAAACCCGATTTAAAAAAAGGTACTTCCAAGGAAGACTCAGACCAGGATGCGTGGTTTGGCAAATGGAGAATACGGGCTAGATTTTATACCCCCACTTGCCTCTTGCCTGGGTGCCTGTAGAACCACATATGGTAGCCCTGAGGTTGGGTCTGTCAGAGACATATATCTGATTCTGTCACCACCACACTCACAGGCACTGGCCAACGCAGGGTCTTAGTCTTGGGGTCAGGGCTCAAGTGGGGAAGGAGAGGTGACATTTGCTGCCCCAAGTGGCCAGGAGCTCAAGAGTCATACAAGCCATTTCCTTGACAGAGTGCTGATGGGCAACCCCAGAGAAGACCTATTGTGGCCATGCCAAGAGTAACTCTCAGGCCTGGTATGCATGAACTGATAGGTAGAGGCAACCCCAGGCAGCCAGGAGCAAAGGTGAGAGGTTCCAGGACTCCTGCAGAAAACAGTACTAGGATACATAAACTCACAGTGACTGAGTACCCACTGCCAGTCATGTGGTGGGTCAGCCTGGTCAAACTGGTCAAAGGCATAGGGGTGGGCAGGTAGGTGTAAAGCCTTTGGTTGAATGGGCTGGGGAAGGCTGGGGCTGATAGCCCACATGCTTGCTTGGATAAACACCTTTAAGCTGCTTGAGTCTTGGTTGTAATTCCATTAGCTATATAGGATTTTTTAAGCTCCATAAAGCACAATACTGTTGGACCATTCTTCTCCTCTGCTTTTTTTTATTTTTCCAATTATTCCAGCTGCATGCAAAGCTACTTGTATTTTTACAGCCTGGAATGAGCATCTCTTGTGTAGGACAGCATCTCTGAAACATTAAACAATGATTAGGCAGGCTCTGGGCCAAAGGATGATGGGGATTTTGTGGGGAGTTGGGGGGACCCGCAGCTGGCGGCAAGCAGTCGGGGGGAGCTCTCTTTCCACTCCATCACTACACTGTGATTTTCTCTACCAGCGATTAAAAATAACACTGATTCATAGTTGCACAATTACTTGTCATCAGGATTCTGAGGGTGGCTCCAGGTAGTGGGGGGTGATGGAAGTGGCTCAACCTCCTATTAGGGGAACTCACACACCATATGATTACAGAAGCACACATAAGTCCAGGTGTGCATATGCTTGCCCACACTTCTCATACATGTCCACCACTGCATAAATGCACACACACACACACACACACGCACACACATAGGTTCACATCCACCCACAAATGTGTGCACGCACACACGCACACACACATATGCATGCACACATGCGTGAACACACAGACATACCAACTTCTCTCTATCTCAAAGGAAGCTGCCTCTCTCCCACAAGGTGACCTAAAGCATGGCTGCCAATGCTTCCATTACCTCTCAGCTCGGACAGGAAGCCTAGGAGCCCCTGTGTAACATGTCTCTTCTTACTGAACCCCAGGCAAAGCTCCAGGGAGGAGACAGTCAACCTTCCCTGTCACTCCTTCTTTGCCTCCTACTTCACTGGTCCTGGTGTTCAACATCTCTCTCCCCAGAAGGGAAGGAGGGAAGAGAAGGAGGACAAAATTCCAGTAAGTCTTTTGGAATGAGAGAACCAGTATGCACCAGAGCCAGGTTTGCTTAGTGGTTAAGGGCGCAGACTCTGAAACCAGATAGCCTGACATCAAGCCCCACCTCTGTGTGACTTTGGACAAGTTCTGTAACTTCTCTGTGCCTGCTTCCTTATCATATTAAATGACTGATAATGGTTCTTAGCATTATCTTAGGGCACTGATCAATCTATGTAAAGTACTGAAAACAGTCTCTGACACACTCTGAGTGTTTATTGAGCTGGGGGCTCCAGTTGGGGCCCCAAAATCACCAAACTCAGTGCCTGATCAGGACTCTGTTGACCTGGCAGTGCTGGGAGTCACTCCAGTCTGAGGCCCAAACCTGGACAACTGGGTGTCTAAGTACACCCTGGCCAGAGTCAAGCTAAAGTGGATGGTGGTTAGACCAGGGGCCTGGAAGCCAGTAGATCCAGGACCCTGGCTATCATCTGTAGCCAAGAGGGGTGTAGGGAGGCTGACCTATGTTGTGGCTCTGGGACACAGGCTTGCCATTTTAGTGGGAGGGGGTCATTCTGGCTCTGGATTGCCCTCCCCAAGAAGCAATGGGGTGGGTTGGCTTGTAGGAGTAGCCAGGCAGGAAGGATCCCATGTCTACACGTCCTCCAGGCTCCTAGCAGCGTGATGACTAGATGAGGCATGGGTTCCAGGCAGAGGACCTGGGTTTAAGTCCCTGTCCTACCACTTCCCGACTACGTGGGCCTTGTTTAATCTCTGTGATACTTAGTTTTCTCATCTATGAAATAAAGATGGTAACCACATCTACTTCACTGGGCAGTTATTAGTATTCTTTTGTCAACAAAGTTTATTGAGTGATTTTTCTGTGCTAGACACTGGGCTAGTTGCTGGGATACCAAGATGACCAAGACCATCTTCCTCTCCACAGGGCCCTCTCAATTTAGTGAGAAAATAAACCAAAAACCCATTGCCATCGAGTTAATGTCAACTCATAGTGACCCTATAGGACAGAGTAGAACTGCCCCATAGGGTTTCCAAGGAGCACCTGGTGGATTCGAACTGCTAACCTTTTGGTTAGCAGCTGTGGCTCTTAACCACTACGCCACCAGGGTTTAGCGAGAAAATAGCCAGTTAAAATATACAATTATGATAATGCTGCTATAAATATTTGCGTGCAGGTTTTTGTGTCGGCATAAGTTTTTAACTTATTTGGGCAAATACCTAGGAGCACAATTGCTGGACCACGTCGTATTACACTATATTTTAACTGGTTATTTTCTGACTAAAAATAGTTTCTCACTAAAAACTAGCCAGTTAAAATATAGTGTAATACCACATGGTCCAGCAATTGTTTATAGGAGCATTATTCATAACTGCTGTAAACTGGAAGCAATCAAGATGTCCTTCAATGGAGGGTGGACAAACAAACTGTGGTACATCTATACAATCAAAACTGTGGTACATCTATACAATGGAGTATTATCCAGCAGTAAAATGAAATGAGCTATCAAGTTATGAGAACTTGTGGAGGAACTTTAAATGCATATTGCTGAGTGAAAGAAACCAGTCTGAAAAAGCTATATACTACATGATTCCAACTATATGAAATTCTGGAAAAGGCAAAACTATAACAGTAAAAAAGATCAGAGGTTGTCTAGGGCCTGGGGGGATGGAAGAGAGGTGAATAGGTGAAGAACAGGGCATTTTAAGGCAGGGAAACTATTCTACATGACATTACACACTTGTTAAAACCCATAGGACTCTACAACACAGAGTGAACACTAAAGCAAACTATGGACTTTAGTTAATAGTAATGTATTAATATTCATTTGTCAATTGTAACAAATGTACCACAGTAATGCAAAATGTTAATAGGAGAAACTGTGTAGGGGGACAAGGGGGCATGTGGGAACTCTCTGTATTTTCTGCACATTTTTCTGTAAATCTAAACTGCACTGAAGAAGAGTGTATTTTAAAAATGCTCACTAAATAAAGGAGAATGAAGAACACCAAAGATACAAGGAAAGTATTAGCCCAAGAGACAGAAAGGGCCAAATAAACAAGAGACTACATCATCTTGAGACCAGAAGAACTAGATGGTGCCCGTCTACCACCAATGACTGCCCTGACAGGGAACACAACAGAGAATCCCTGATGGAGCAGGAGAAAAGTAGGGTGCAGAACTCAAATTCTAGTAAAAAGACCAGACTTAATGGTCTGACTGAGATGGGAGGAACCCCAGAAAGCATGGCCTCCGGACTCTCTGTCAACCCTGATCTAAAACAATTCCTGAGGCCAACTCTTCAGACAAAGATTGTACTGGACTGCGGGACATAAAACGACACTTGTGAAGAGTGTGCTTCTTAGCTCAAGTAGATACAGGAGACTAAATGGGCAGTTTCTGTCTGGAGGGGAGATGAGGAGGCAGAGAGGGTAAGAGCTGGTTGAATGGACATGAGAAATCAGAGGTGGAAAGGAGGAGTGTGCTGTCACAGTATAGGGAGAGCAATTAGGGTCACATAACAATGTATGTATAAATTTTTGTATGAGAGACAAACTTGAATTGTAAACTTTCACTTAAACTACAATAAAAAAAAAAATAGCCCAGTAAAATAAATATCTCCATATCGAAAGGTCTCTAGGCAGTGCAAACTGTTGGTGCTCATCATAGATGGAATCATATAGTATATAGCTTTTTCAGACTGGTTTCTTTCACTCAGGAATATGCATTTTAAGTTCCTCCACAAGTTCTCATAGCTTGATAGCTCATTTCATTTTACTGCTGGATAATACTCCATTGTATAGATGTACCACAGTTTGATTGTATAGATGTACCACAGTTTGTTTGTCCACCCACCATTGAAGGACATCTTGATTGCTTCCAGTTTACAGCAGTTATGAATAATGCTCCTATAAACAATTGCTGGACCATGTGGTATTACACTATATTTTAACTGGCTAGTTTTTAGTGAGAAACTATTTTTAGACAGAAAATAACCAGTTAAAATATAGTGTAATACGACGTGGTCCAGCAATTGTGCTCCTAGGTATTTGCCCAAATAAGTTAAAAACTTATGCCGACACAAAAACCTGCACACAAATATTTATAGCAGCATTATCATAATTGTATATTTTAACTGGCTATTTTCTCGCTAAACCCTGGTGGCGTAGTGGTTAAGTCAGAACCGACTCAACGGCAGCTAATAACAACATCCATACTGATATCAATATCAATATAGATACTGTGATAGGGAGGAAGCCAAGGTGCTGTGGACTCCTTGGCCCAGCCTGGGGGCGGAGGGAGGAGGACAGCAGAGGAATGGGAGGACTTCCTGGAAGCTGTGGCACCTGAGCTGAAACTTGAAGCTTGGAACTAGGCAAAGGGGGGTGGGTGTGGGAGAACCTTCATTCTCAGAAGAGGGCTAAGCAGGGCAGCTGCCCCAGAGCCACTGTACCCAAAGTTTAGGTTGCCTGGCTGTGGGCCCCCATATCCATACTCAGTGCAAACAAGCAGGAAGAATTCAAGACTGGACCAAGTAGGGAGACAACAGAGGGTGGAGGAAGGAGCCCTGGCTGGGAGTCAGAAGATCCGGAGTCCTATCTCAGCTCTGCTGCTCACGTAATGTGGGACCCTGGGAAGTTTCAGTGTCTCATAGGTCCTCAGTCTCCTCCTGAGAGCCAGGTGGGTGTTTGACTGGCTGACTAAATTTGGCGGGTTCTGCCAGCGTTGGCCCATTTGCGTGCCCCTCTGACACTGCGCGGGGATAGATAGCTTTATCCTGCTGGTCTCTTGAGACCTAGGTCTAGTTCTCTGCCTCCTCCTGCCAATGGATGTGGAAAGCAGCGAGCAAACATGGCCATCACAAAGGCAGGGTCCATGAGCAAAGATTATTTAGCCCAGGAGAGAGAGAGAGACAATTCAATCACAGCTGTCAAGTATGTGAGGTGCTCGAAACCTGCCATTCTCTTGACGAAGAGCGCCAGAAGAGGACAAGTTGTATCAGCTGAATATCATGGTCAACCAACAGCACCTCGAAATCTCCAGCGAATGGGATTCTTAAAAGAATATTTGATGTTATCATTGCTTTGATGCGTTTTTGTCACAAAATACAAATTAATTTTGAAATTTCAAGTGGTATGAAAGAAGGGTGGAGACTTTTATGTTTATCAAAAGGGGACATGAGTTGAAAAAAGAAAACAGAGAAACTGAGTACAGCAAGGGAAATGCTTTTTTTCCCCCAAGATTAGGGGTGGCTGAAGGGATAGGGTGACTCCGAAAGCTGGTCAGGGTGCCTGAAAGGGGCTCACAGCCATTGAGCCCCTGTTACGTGCCAGGTACTGGAGTATCTGTATTTCAATCAATGAGCTCATGTAGTCCTTGGAGCCTGGTAGCGCAGTGTTTAAGTGCTCAGCTGCTAACCAAAAGGTCAGTGGTTCGAATCCACCAGCCGCTCGTTGGAAACCCTATGGGGCAGTTCTACCCTGCCCTATAGGGTCACTATGAATCGGAACCGACTCAATGGCAATGAGTAGTAGGTAGTAGTCCTCACAATAATGGGGAGGGGGGCGGGTATTGTACCCTTTTTTTTTAAATGAGGAGATTGAAACCTGAGAAGTTAAATAATTCTTCCTAGAGGCAGTATTATTACGGATACCATGCTACCTGGATCTTGCCCTTGGTTTTATTATTGCAATATTGCATTTAGTTAATTCCCTCAAGGACCAGGTTTTCTTTGTATCTGCAGCTGTATGCTTGGCACAAAGCACGTGGTCATCGAAAAGTTGTTAAATGATTAAATGAATGAATTCAGTAAATGAGCAAGTATAAATGCTAAAAACCAAAGGGAGAGAAGACTCTATCAGCTGAAAATCCTGGTGCTTCCCTCCCTCTGGAAGTCTGTAAAGGCTGAATCACTTAGTCCCAGACAAAGACACTGGTCCATTGGGGTTCGTTAAAAACTCCAGTAATTAAAGCCATGAGGCTCAACGCTGCGTTCCCATGATTTTCTTCAGACAACAAGGAGGAGGATCCAGGGGAGGGGAAGCATTGCCTCTGAGTTGCAAAGCAGGCGGGCATGGCTGCTCCTGTCAGGGGTGCTGGCAGAGGTTGGGTAACATAGAAGTGGGGAGGCTCAGGGTTGGTCATCTGACACCCCAGATGGGAACTAAGCTCAGGCCTGAATGGGGTAAGAGCAGAAGAATCTTCCCCTTCTGCTCTGCTTTCAGCCTGCCATTCATGCTATCTTCTTGGGATGCAGCAGGGAGACCCGAACACCCCACCCAGGAAGAAACACTCCACCCAGCGATGCCTGCTGCCTGAGGCTAGCTCTGGGTGAGCTCAGGAGGAGGTTGCCGTTCCAGACTCCTCAGCTGCAGCACAGATGGGGATAACAGAACAGTGGTTCACAGAAAGTGTTCCACTGCATCAAATGCTCTGGAAAGCTTATTAAAATGTAGATTCCAGGCCTTGCCCCAGACCTACAGAATCAGAATTCATTCCTTCTCTCACTGAATCAATATTTGTTGAGTACTTACAAGTACCAGGGCTATTCTAGGTGTTGGAGATTTGGCAGTGAACAAACAAAAGCCCCTGTCCTCATGAAACTTACATACTGAAGGAGGGAGAATATACAAATTAATAAGGGAAAGAAAACAAGTAAGTGCAGTATGTCAGATGGTGATAGGTGCTGTAGAAGAAAAGAAGAGAGGGGTAGGGAGTGACAGAGGTAAGGACTGACATTTTAAATAGGGAGGCCAGCGAATGCCCCAGTAAGAAGGTGGAATTTGAGCGAAGGCCTGTAGAGGCAAAGAAGCAAGTTGTGCAGATATCGGGGGGAGGAACATACCAGTGGAGGGAACAGCAAGTGCAAATGTCCTGAGGCAGAAGTGTGCTTTGTATGGATCTCTATATTTTTAATCAAACTCAAATACAAAAGTTCAAGACTACTGCATCAGAGGGACAAGATCATACACAGCAGCCAGCCCCTGAAAAAGTGGAGCTTATTTAGGAAATTGCTAGGGAGGCTGCAAATAGGGTCTTGGACTCCTACCCAAGGACCATTTCTGGAGCCTGAGGACTTTGGCTTCTGGGAGATCTAGAGATGCTCAGCTGAAGAAAACCAGTGATCAACTACCTCTTTTCTGTGTCTGTGGAAACAGAGGTCTGGTCCCAAAGCAAAGGTGCCAGCAGAGGAAGGCTTGGGGGAGACAATGCCCCAGCACACACTGTCCCTGTAATAAACTCCTGGGAAGGAGGCTTCATAAGGGAGACACCCTGACAGCTGTCTAAAAACTAATTGCCATTGAGTTGACCTCATGTGTGGCAGTGTAGAACTGTGCTCTACAGGGTTTTCAATGGCTGATTTTTCGGAAGTAGATCACCAGACCTTTCTTCCAAGGCACCTCTGGGTGGACTTGAACCTCCAGCCTTTCAGTCAGCAGCCTAGTGCGTTAACCTTTGCATCACGCAGGGACTCTAACAGCTCTCTAAAACCAAAACCAAACCACCGCCGCAGAGTAGAGTTGCCCCATCGAGTTTCCAAGGCTGGAATCTTTATGGAAGCAGACTGCCACATCTTCCTCCCCTGGAGTGGCTGGTGGGTTCGAACGGCTGACCTTTTGGTTCGCAGCTGAGCACTTTAACCACTGCACCACCAATAGTTCTCTACTCCTGCTTAATTTAGAGTTTCAACACCAAAGTTGCTCCCATCATGCGTTATCTCATTCAAGGCCTCCAAGCAACTCCTGAGGCAGGAATTATACATCCCAATTTTTTAGATAAGGAAAATAGGGTTCACAAAGGTTAAGCACACACAGCTAGGAGGAAGCGAGAGAGAGCCAGAACTGCAAAGCTAGCGTAATGCTAAATCCTGGGCTCTTCCCACTAAAGTACACTGTTTCAGGAAGGAAGAAAACCAAAGACATGCCTTTCAACGGTGGCTACATGTGAGCTATCATCATCATCATCGTCATTGTTGTTGTTATTTTTATTACTGACATTTTTAACTCAAGGCATCTTTAGCACCTTGCAGCTTACATGAAACTTTCCTATTCATTATCTCGTGTTATCCTTGAAGATTTTGTTAGGCAGGCAGGGCAGGGTATGACCTAATGTCCCCCTACAGCAGGTGAGGAAACCAAAGCCCAAAGCCCCACAGCCCCACAGCCCCACAGCCCCACAGCCAGGAAGCAGCAAAACTATCATGTTTCATCCCCATTTTATATTTATCTGCAGAATTCCCCAATGTTGGGGACTAGGTCTGATCCACTGTTCTCTCCATCCCCTGGCCAGGCTGGGTCCTTGATGAATGTTTGTCGAACTGAGTTGGCCTGACTTGCAATAAGCAAAAGTCCTGTGCTCAGAGAGATGATGCCCAAGAGAAGCAGCCTCCAAGAAGAAATTGCACTGAATACAGCCATAGCTGCTTCCCGCGAGTCAGGCTGAGCCATTCTGAAGGGCCCTTCAGTTGTGTCTTAAGGCCAGACAGCTCATTTTCTCTAAGAGCCACAATCTCAAGTGTCTCTTGCTCATTCTCAAGAGCTCAGCTCAGGCTGGCCCCCTGGAGCCCTGTTACTGGTCACCTCCCTGTCCCCTTCCCCACAGGGGTACTCCTCTGAGCTCCAGGCCTCTTCTTACCATGCCCCACCCCAGGCCCTGCTTTCACTGGGTGCTGGGATTAAACCGTATTGCTCCGCTTGCCTCTCAGCACCCATCACCACACCCTTTTCATTGCCTTCAACAGTTTCTCCATTCCCCACCTGTTCCGCCTGAATGGGAGAAAGATGATCCCTTTCTTCCCAGAGGTAACCCTGCTTCTATGCCCAGGAACCCATCTTCTCTTCTCTCCTCAGGGGCCCTGCTCCAAACCTTGGCCTCCAGTACACACTTCCCCCACCACCACCCTCACCAGCCAATTCACCAGAAGTGAGGTCTGGGCCCTCAAACTTCTTAAAAGCTCCCCAAGCCATTCTAATGTGCAGTCAGTGTCTTGAGAACAGCCTGTCTTTTAAAAAAGAGAGAAACAGAACAAAACAAAATACGATGGAATTGAATAACACAGAACAGAATATAACAGAAAAAATATCAGAGTGCCTTACACATTGTAAGGCTAAGTATTGTTTCTAAACAGTTTTGTTTAATTGTGTCTGTATGGGTGTAAGCAGGTGTGTCATCCAGGATCATAATGAAATGTATTTCCTGCTGTGGATTAAGTGAAAAAAAAAAAAAATTAGAAACACTTCTCCAGTTTCTGCTTTATCTCATGATTCTCCTCTACAGTCAAAATCCCCGGAAGAAGCACCTGCCCTCACTTCATCTGGCTCCTGTAACCCTCACCCCCAACATCCCACCAAAGCTGCTTGCAGAGGTTACCACATCCTCTTCTCAAAACCCTTGTCCTTCCACCTACTAGTGGGTTCCGACAAACAGGCAACTCTCCTGTTCAGGAAATTCTCTGTCCATGAAGTCTGTGTTGTTCTCCAGGTTCTCCTGGCTGCTCCTTCTCTCCTCCAACTCTTAAACATCTTACACTCAGCTTTCTTTCAAGCATCTGTTTTTTATCGTTTCTCTTTTGACACCCTCTCCTCCCAGTCAATGCTGCAATTATTCTGTGCACGAGCCTCCAAATCCATGTTTCCCCAGTTTGCTCTCTTGAGCTCCAGTCCAGTAGCTAGCTAGTTCTGTGCCAGCCATCTGGAATTCAAGTGGGGGCTAAGGGAGGGGGGAGATAATACTGACAGTGTTCCGTTCAAGTCATGCATTTAACCATTACAGGCAGGTGAGGCAAGCAAGGGAAGGCTTATCATCCACATTTTACAGAGGAAGAAGTTGAAATTCTGAGAGGCTGAGGGACATTTCTGTGATCCCTTTCCAGTAACGGTAGAAAAGATCCTAGAACTTCAGATTCCTACTCCAGTGTTCTTCCCTTTACACTATGTATGGGAAACTCAACTTGCATAAATGTCAGATTTTTCCCTTTTTCCGTACAGATTAAAGACAAAATGACATCTTTAAGGATATGATGAGGTTCCCACCATGGGGAAGAAGTGAAAGGCTCCAAGATTTCTTCCTCCTGGTGCTTCATTCTCTTCTCTCTTCCTTTATGTGAGGAAATGCAGTAGAATGGGTTTTGGGGATGCCTCTTTCTTGGAGGATGTCCTCACCCTTGGGAGGATGGTTCTTCATCCTTGCCTCCTTACAATTTAAGAGATGAGAGGAACCTAGCTGGCCTGCCAAGGGTAGGGTGCATGGGGCAAGCTAATCAGGCTGTCCTCGTGTTAGCCTTGGCGAAATGAGAATTTTTTTATGCATCCATTACTTGGGAACCAAGCAAGGTGATGGTAGGTAGTAGCTAGAGTCATAGGACTTGGGTCCCTTCTTGTTGGCTTCACAATACACAATCACCTTTAAAACCACTGTTGCGTAATTGCTGCCATACTTGATGGCTTTTTCTTCCTTCATGTTGTGTGACTATAACAATCAAGTGATTCATAAGCACTGCCCTTCAGAAAACTCTAAAATCTCCATCACAGCACTGTTCCTACATTTCTAACTACATGATGATAAGATGAAAAAGAAACTGGGTTTACTGAGATTAAATATATTTCAATTATCTGATACGTTTCAGCTTTAATTGATAACGAAACACAATTGCCCATTTGAACTTCTCATTACAGCAGCTGATTCACTGGGGAATTTTCTACCTGACCCAGAGACAGCTCTAAAGATAACATGAGCCCAGTGATCCCATGAGCCAATGACCCAGTAGTCTATTTTTAAAAATCATGCATTATCAGAAGCACATCCATAAAAAACCAAGGGCACTGGTTTTTAAATTATCTCAATACGTGTTTTCTAAGTGTGGGAGATATAATGGGGTTGGTATATGTGAGAGTAATCAGAGGCTATGGAATTTGCACCAAGGGAAAGAGGTAGCTGGCAGTGGCTGGAGAAGGGGAGATAGTGATGTGAAGGCTTCAACAAGGAGTTTGCAGGCCACCTGGGGGCCTGGTTGGGGCCAGATGGAACAGAGAGCATGTGTTCCAGCAAAGAGGCTAGACATTCAACAGCTCCACTGCTGTTGTTGGGTTACACTTCCACTACCATCCCCACTAGCTACACCATAACTTCTACCGCCACCTGCACCATCAACACCTCTGCCATCATCACCACCACTACTAGGATGACACCAACCAACAATCTTCCAGGGCAGAGGCCAAGGAGCACCATTTATGATAAAATGAAATGATGCTTCATAGAAAGAGTCACTGAAAATATTCCCTGTGTACATGGTGGGGGTGGAGGTCAGGGTTTTTTATCTTATCATATTGCAGTAGAATGTTGGAAGAGAGAGTTAGCCGGCCAGTAAGGAAAAGCTTGGGGACCAGGTCCTTCTGAGATGCAGAGAGGGTGCACCTATAGTAATGAACCTTCCAGAGCAGCGTCCACCATGAATCTCTCCTCTCTGAGGAGGCATCCCAGAGAAGGAGCAGCTACAAAGAGCCTTGAGAAAATAACCCTGAACAGAAGCTGAGCCTGCTGCTCAGATGCCGGCCGTGGAGCATGGGACTCAGCCAGGGAGCTCGGGCACTCACCGTTACTGCTGTTGTCATCCACCAGGATGATCTCCTTGAGCAGGTGTGAAGGTGTGCGTTCTATGGCTGAGTGGATGGAACGCAGCAACACAGACAGAGCTTCGTTGACGAAGATGAACACAATGCTCACCTCTGGCAGACTGTCGGGGAATGAGAGGTTGCGGCACCTGGAATTAAGAACAGCCAGACTCAGATCTGTCAGTGACTCAGCCAGGGTCACTCCAGGTGCTGGTCCACCCAGGTCTTGGCTCTAGCTTTGCTGCAGGGCTCAGAGCCTAGATTCTTCCCAGGACTTCTTCTCTGATACAATTAAGACAAGCCTTATGTATGTGGAAGACAGGCTCACAACCGTGAAAACCAACCTGCCCTACCACAGAGTCTGAATCTGTCACTGACTATCCCAGCTAACCCTAGCCCTAACCCTGACCCAGACTGAATAGGTGGCAGGCTGAGGCTTGCTTACTTTGGACATCAGGAAAGATCAATTCCTGGAAGAGGACATAATTTTTGGTTGAGAGTCAGTGAAAATGAGGGAAATCCTCAATGAGATGAACTGACGCAATAGCCACAACAATGGACTCAAACAAACCAATGATCATAAAAACAGCACTGGACTGGGCAATGTTTCTTTCTGTTATACGTAAGGTTGCCACGAGTTGGAGCCCATTCGATAGCAATTAAAAACAATGACAATAATCCCAGCTGGACAGTTGTGCCATGAGCACCTAGCACAGTGCCTAGCACCTAGCAGGTACTTACTGAGTGTTCCCTGAAAGAATGAGCAACATTTCCAAACCTGACAGGATGGGAAACGCAACCAAAGGGAAGTGCTAGTATTTCCAGAATGGCAGCTAACACCTAGGTGAGGGCAATCTTTAGATGACCAGCCAAAGGAGATGAATATGTCTCCTCCCAAAAATTCCTACTGCCAGATTCCACCCTCCTTCACTCTGGAAGACATACTGCCTGTGGCCTCCTCAGGCATCACAAGGATCCAGTTTCCAGAACCAGGCTGAAGCTAGAGTCAAAGTCTCAACATAATTGCAGGATGAAAGGACTTTAGCAGACACCAAGTCCAGTCTCATTTGACAGATGAGAAAACTAAGGCTCAGAGAGGTTGAGAACCCACCTACAGCTGCACTGAGGCAGCTACCAAGCTAGAGGCCAAACTCTGGTCTTCTGACACCTACACAAGGGGTCTTCCCTGAAGGAGAAATGGCCATGGGTGAGGTGACCCTAACTGCCCCATTTCCCTCTAGCTCCACTGAAAGCCTGAAGCAATTTGGAGGTCTCTTATCTAAAGGACACGAGGCCTAATCATAGAAAACTGCATGCCAATCCCCACGTGAAGAGGAGCATAAACCCTGATATCAGACTCTGTAAAGAGGCCTGACAATAAGAAGTACCATGGCTCCAGAGGGCATGCCCAATTCCTTCCCCTGCAAGGATAGCCACTGTGGGCAGAAAACCACTCCTGACACCCTTCCCTGGCTGAAACTGAACAATGTTCCAGAAGGCACCAAGCTCCCATCTTCAGTATAGTTGAATGAGTTGACAGACCAACAATTACAGGGTCAAGTCAGCCCCTGTCCCAGGCATCTGTCCTGGGCTTAGGGATGAGGCTGCCCACTCCTAACACCTGCCACTGAAGTTCCCAGGGGCTCGGGCCTGGGGACCATGTTCCACTGCCTCAAATGAAAGGTGCAGCCAGGTTAAGCCAAAACCAAACCCACTGCCATGGAATTGATTCTAACTCATAGTGACCCCGTAGGGTTTCCAAGGCTGTAAATCTCTTAGGAAGCAGACTGCCACATCTTTCTCCTGTGGAACTGCTGGTGATCTCAAACCGCCGACCTTTTGGTTAGCAGTTGAGCACCTTAACCACTGCGCCACCAGGGCTCCTTGCAGCCAGGTTAGAACATATAATAATGAGCATAATAGCACAGGGCTTCTGCTCATCAGTGATTAAAGTGTGTGCAGGAAAGGAATGGGCCTGCTCTTCCTTAATGAGGAAGACTGCAGAATAACCAGTGCTGAGAAATTTGGAGAAATCACTGTGGGCCCCAGCCTGCTTAAGAGCATGAGATTAATAAACTAAAATCACCGTCTCTATGGTTACCAGAAATGTAGAGAAACTTCTATTTCCAGCTCTTCTTCTCTCTCACCAAAGGGGGTTGGAGGAAGGGAAAGAGTTGAGCCTTTTCCCAAATCTGCTTCATATTTTAAAGTTTTAATAAACCCATCAAACTATCAGATTGGTGTAGAATTCATTCATTCTTGTATTTATTAATGGCACAAATATTTATTGGCTTGTTCCATGAGGCAAGTACTGTTCTAGGCACCGTGGGTTCCACATGAAGTGGGCCAAGTCCCTGTCTTCATGGAGCTTATGCTTGCACAGGGGAAACAGATAAACATGGACAAACAAATGATACAATGTCATGTGAGTGTTAAGATGAAAGTAAGGCAGGGTAAGCAGACAGCGTGATGTGGGGCAGCTGTTCTAGAAGGAGTGGTCAGGGGAGACGTCTCTGAGGAGGTGAATTTTAATCAGAAATTTAAATGGCACACAAAAGTGAACTATGCAAACGTCCCGTGGGGCCAAGGGAACAGCCCCTGTGGCTGGAAAGGGGGGAATGGAGGGACACAGCTCAGTAACTGTGCTGAAGGGAGGAAGGAGATATTGGAGGGGAAGGAATTTAAACAAGGAGAAAGGTTGGGATGTCATCTTTAAGCTCATCAGACCCTTTCCTAGTTTTTTTTTTTTTGTTGTTGTTATGAATGTGATTTTTATAATAGTAATTATAAGATTTGTGGTTAACAGTCAAAGAATTCCTTCTGGCTGGTACTTATTTAGCTATCAAGACCACCAGCTGGGCTTTCCTTGTTGTTTGGTGCCATCAAGTCGATTTCAACTCATAATGACCCTATGCGACTCAGTGGAACTGCCTCATAAGGTTTCCTTGGCTATAATCTTTACGGAAGCAGATGGCCAGGCCTTTCTCCCATGGAGCCGCTGGGTGGGTTTGAACCTACAACTTTTCCATTAGCAGCCGAGAGCTTAACCATTTGCACCTCCAGGGTTCTTGGGCATGGAGAAATGACCAAGGTAAGTATTTAAAACCCAACCTCCTTGCTCACTGCATTTTAAAAATAGTACCCTATGTGGTCAAACTAATAGCACGTGATAATTACTTTTCTTTTATAATGAGCGGCTTCAAATGAGGTCAATATAGCTGTACACATTCACTGTCCTTCCCACTGAGCTCCACCAGCAATGGAGACTGTGGCCCTTTGTCTCTTGTTCATTTTCACACATCTGCAGGGGGTGTCCTTGGATTTCTCCGAGCCTCACAATGTGGATCTCCAGGTTGTTCCCAGGAGTGTTAGGGGTTAACTGCTTTCTCCCACTCTCTTCCCTTTTTAATTCTGAATATAACCGGTTGGTCTCCCCGTCCCTGTTGTTGTTGTTCCATGTTGTTGAGTTGATTTTGACTCACAACGACCCCATGTGACAGAGTAGGACGGCCCCACAGGGTTTTCTAGGCTGTAATCTTTACAGGAGCAGATCACCAGGCCTTTCTCCCATGGAACTGCTGGGTGTGTTCGAACCACCAACATTTCAGTTAGCAGCCGGTTGCTTAAGCTCCTTTCCACCAGCACTTTTCCTTAAGCACCAGGGCTCCTTTCCCTTTTCCTATGAGACCAATTTTAATCTCTCCCCATAACAGCCATGCCAGTCCTGACAGTTTTGAGCTGCCACTCTATCCCCAAGCGTTTCTCCATTCAGAACTGAAATGTTAGGTTCATTTTACACTCTAAACTGCGCTGATCACTATTTTCGTATACAAGACACTTTATATATATATATATATACACACAAGACACATTTAAGTACAGTGTTTTTTTAATATAAAAACTCCTTTGAATCTAACAAAACAGCTATTATATTGTATCATATTTGTACTTGTTTGTGTCTGACTCCCACTATTATAATGTAAGCTCCCGACAGCAGGGGCTTAGGTTTGCTGTTGTGCTATCACCCAATCTTAGACCAGGGCCTGGCACATAGTCAGTGCTCAATGAATATTTTTGGAATTCAACAAGGTTAACAGGTTTGTTTATTTTATATAGGACCTAAATTTTACATGCAGGCCACTGATCTCAGAATGTTCCTTTTTCTTAAAATCCTCATCCCTCTGAAGGAGAGTCCTGTCTTCTCCCCGCAGAAGGTTCTTCCTCTTCTGTCCTTTCTCTCCCCCCTGAAATTATGACCCCAATTCCTCCTATTCTGTTTCCAGAAGCTCCCAATCTCCTTACACCAATAATTAAATGATCCCTCCAGGCCAAACACCCTGACCTCCTTAAATCCTTCTTTCCTTCCTCTTCTCTCCTGGGAGCCACTCAGGTCCCTTCTAGCAATGACCATGATGCTGGAGGCCCCTCTCTCTACATCACGGGGCACCCTCCTTCACCTTTCAGTTTTCCAAAAGTGGGTGTGGGTGAGCAGGAGAGATGAAGGATGGGCAGAACAAGAGACACAAGGCAGGACAGTTTCTAGGGAAAGAGCATGGGAGGGGAGAGGAAGCTGCCCAGGTGTTGGTTCCAGCTCTGCTCCCTTTGCTGTGTGGGCAAGCCACCTCACCTGTCTCAATGCCTTGGCCATAGAATAAGAAAGGTAGAAGAAATGACCATGTAGGCTTTGTCACTCTAAAAATTTCTGGATCTTTTATCTCACACATGGTGAATAGAAGACATCTCTTTGAAGAATAAGTTTGCAAACTTTCCCTCCCTACCAACAGCACCTTGTCATGGCCAAATATCACAAGAAATAGCCTCTTGCCACCATCCCAAGTAGACAGGACAACGAGCTCGTCCTAGTTAGCCCAGAAATTTCCAAGTTTTAGCACTGAAAGCCCCACTTCCAAGGAATCTCTTCAGTCCCAAGCAAACTGGGACAGTTGGTCACCCTACAACTAGACCACAAGCTTCTTGAGGGTAGGAGCTGGTCTTGCTCACCATTGCATAACCACTACCCTGCAATGCCTGTCAATTAGTGAGCAATAATCAGTATTTGCTGAATAGATGGATACATGCCTTTCAAATTCCCCAGCAAACACACACACACACACACACACACACACACACACACACACACACAGAGTAATGGTTCATATCTTCATCTCAACATTGAAGCAGCCCTTACATTGTTGAGGGGAGGAAGCACAAAGAAAGAGAAAGAAGAGGACATCAGGCAAGGTGCCTTGTCCACATACCTGCTGGTCATACCCACCGTCCTCACTGTTGGATACTGTGAGGTACTATCTGATACAGAATCCTGCAGAAGGGCTGCCTGAGGCCCTCAAAAGGACTACATCCAAGAGCTGCCACGGAAGAGGATTTCTTCGAACTCCAGCCTACCACTTCTGCTCCAGTGCCCAGCCCCTTGCTTTGCGCCTCAACCCAGCACCAACCCCCATGGACTTTGCCTGTCACATTTGTGCTGCAGAGATGTTTTCATCTAGCACCTGATCCTCTAGGATCTGGCCTCCCACACACTCTGCTGTACTCCTGCCCACAGCCGAAATCCTGCCCATGCTCTCCCTGAACTTGCCCTTCTCACCTGCCCTGGAGGTCTGCCTCTGCACACCCACCTCTCTTCTCACGTCTCCAGAGAAGGGCAGGAGACATGAAAGCCTGAGGAACAACACAAATGTAACTTGTTAGCTGCCTTCAAGGCGGTCCGACTCATGGTGACCCCATGCAGAATGGAACAAAACACCGCCTGGTCCTGCGCCATCCCCATGATTGGTTGCCAGTCAGACTATTATGATCCATAGGGTTTTCAATGGCTGATTTTCAGTAGCAGATCACCAGGCCTTTCTCCCTAGTCTATCTTAGTCTGGAAGCTCTGCTGACACCTGTTCAGCATGATAGCAACATGTAAGCCTCTGCTGACAGACAAGTGGTAGCTGCACATGAGGTGCATTGGCTGGGAATAGAACCCAGGCCTTCCGCATGGAAGGTAAGAGTTCTACCACTGAACCACCAATGCTCCCATAAGTGTAACTAGCCCTCCGACATTTAAGCTCCTTGAGAAAGCCGAACTATATAAGGCCAGCTCCTTACTCATTTGGAGAAGATGTACATTCTCTTGTAAAATTAAGCCATAAAAGTTCCCTGTTTATTTTTATTCTTGTTCAAAGTTGAGCCATTTTCCACTAGAGATAAAAACAAGGCATTTCTGAGAGGGGAGTAATAGGGCTGTCTAATAAGCCAGAATTGATGGTCATGATAAACTCGACTTTATCGATCTCAGCACATGCAAGGAGATGCGGGACGAGGAGCAGCCACGTAGGGAGCCTCTAAGCAGAGTTCCCCTGAGATTGCGTTGAGTTGTTTATGAGGTGAATTTATATCATAAGCTTCAATGCCATTACCTGTGAGAGGAAGGGAAGCAGTAGAGGACTGCATGCTGTCAACACAGGCTACCAGCCAGCAGGTAACACACAGCCCGGCAGCCAATGTCTTCTGCTGCGCTGGACACGTCCATATTGGGCTGATGATTCTCTCCTCCCATTGACCTCAGCAGATGCAGAAGGTTCTAGTCCATCAGAGCAGATGCTTCATGGGCAGCTTGGTTAGGGGGAAAAACCCAAAGACCAAACCCGTTGCCACTGAATCGATTCCAACTCATAGCGACCCTATAGGACAGAGTAGAACTGCCCCATAGGGCTTCCAAGGAGTGGCTGGGGGATTCAAAATGCTGACCTTTTGGTTAGCAGCTGTAGCTCTTAACCACTGCACTACCAGGGCTCCAGGTTAGGGGGAGGGAGGTGTATAAGACCTCTTGTGAAATGAAGATCAAAGTGGAAAGTGAACTAGGGTGTGTTTGCCAGTACACAAGGAGATGCGAGGAACAGGGTTCAACTACTGCAGAGCTCTGGGAGTAGACAGGGACCTACCTGGACAAAGCAAGTGACAAGGTGACACTCTCAGGTAACAACTTCCCCGAGAGGAGAAGTCATTCAGGCCCCTCTTTCTTCCCAGACTTCTCCCAGAGAAGCCTTCCCCTGCAGCCATAGTTCAGGTGCGCCATTAGCCACCTAGAGCATAAACCCTAGGAAACAACCTGGCCCCAGGGTCAGCACTGTCCCCTTGTCCCTCTCACGGCCACCAATTTCCTCACTCCAGCCTCCGCCCTCCTACCTGTACCCACAGGACTCATTTGATCCTCTTCTGGTTTTACTCAGTTAGACTTCTGGCTTCTTCCAGAGCTTTCTAGCTTAGGTAGATGCTCAGTTCTGCCAGCTACCCATCTGCTGGACTTCATGAAACTAGAGGATGAGGGCAATGCTGGGATTCCCATGAAACATGAGGACAGTCTAGATTTTCACTCCCTCTGCTGGGGTCTCTATCTCTCTAATCTCTGGAGCCAAGAGACTCCATGGTGCTTGCTATCCCCACTGCCCAGAATACTTAGACATAATAATAATTTCCATTTGCTGAGCACTTATGATGTGCCGTAAACCACGCTAAGAAATGTATAGACATTTTTACTCTTTATTTTCCCATTTTATTCCTTCCTATAATCCTGTGTGGTAAATATTATTATCCCCATTTTACAGATGAGGGGAATAGGGCTAAGGTGGTACATTATCTGCCAGGGCTTAAACCTGGGTTCATTTGACTCCAAAGCCTTGCTCATATCCCCCTGCTAAATGATGGTCTCCACCCTCCCTTCCATGCCCGCCCAGAGATCCCTCGGAGGAGATAGCGGCATTGTGTTCCTGGAAACTAAGAGACTTGGTGGGAGGGGCAAAATGGAAGAGCTGGTCCAGACCGCCAATTCTGCATGAAGAATGGAGGGGATGCAATCTGTATATTAGGATGACATGGGCCAATAAGATAAAACACAACTGAGAACACAAAACCTAATCTTGTCTTCCAGTTACATTGCCCCCTTTGAGATAAACAATCCAGGTGGCTCCTTGTTTGAAAGTTGCTGTCCTTTCTGCCATGTGGCCTCACAATTTGGTCCACAACTGATGGTACCAGAGACTGACTCCTGAGCCCAAAATAGTGATCTATGGGTTGGCTGTCAGTCTATGTGGTGGCCCGGTGCAGGAGCCCTGCCCAGTCAGAGCTTGCAATATTGATTATTGTGATGGTTAAGATTGTGTGTCAACTTGGCTGGGCCATGATTCTCAGTGGTTTGATAGTCATATGATGTTGTGATGACTTCCATGATGAGATTTGAAATTACGTGATAAACTCCATGACAGGATCTGCTCTGAGTAGCCAATCAGTTGAAAGGGAGTTTCCTTGAGCATGTGGCCTGCATTGAATATAAGTAGTTACTCTGGCAAGGCTTGTGGGCTTTTGCTTTTTCTGGATCCTGCAGCTGGCTCCTATTCGTCTGACCTCTAGTTCTTGGGACCTAAGCTAGCAGCTTACCTGTGGTCTTGCCTGCCAATCTTGGGATTCATCGATCTTTGAAACCTGTTAGCAAGAGCCCCATTCTCTGAGCTGCCGATCTTGGGTTCGCTAGCCCCTTCAGCTATGTGAATCAGTAGAAGCCTCTATCCTGACCCACGGACTTAGGACATTCCAGCATCTACAACCATGTGAGCCTTTTCCTTGATATAAATCTCTCTATATATACATATTTATATGCTTCCCTGGTTTTGCTTCTCTAGAGAACCCAGCCTAAGACAATCGTCAACCTATCAAGGCATTTCTCTTGGGCAGCTTGAACGTGAGATGCCCTAAGAAGGAGGTAAGCAGAAGGTTGGGCAGTAGAAACGGTGGAGCAGGAAGCAGAACATTGTCAGTGGGTGAACTGCAGACATGGACAGTCACCGTCAGAGACACAGCAGAAGTTGAGCAAAGAGTCAGGCAGACCAGAGCTGTTCCAGGACGCCCTGCACCACACTGCCCTCCTCCCAAGCCTGGCTGTGTGGACTCTCTTTCCTGTGCTCCCCCACACCCCTGCATCAGCTACAATTAACCTCAGCCACCTGTGGTCACCCAAGTACGTTCAGTTTCTTACTCCCTGAGAGTACACACACAGCACAGCACAGAAGGACTCATCTCACCTCCCAGGCTGCGATCAGATCCTCTGTGAGGCCCTCACAGCATCCTCCACTTTGCTTTCATGCCACTAATATGCTACTGCAGCATGGTTTTGTGTGGGGTTATTTAATAAATGTCACTGTCGCCACTAGACTGCAAACAGCATGAGGTCAGGACCATGTCTGTTTTGTTCACCAGGGTATCCCTCGTGCCTAGCACCATGTCTAGCACAGAGATGAAACTCAAAAAGCATTTGACGACTGAATTAACAAACAAGTGCATAAATATTTGAACAAATGAACAGTAGAACGCATTCAGGCCTGTGAATGCTCTGAGTGGGAATTCCAACACGACCTCACAAAAATGAAATCACCAAGTTGTACATTTACTCCATGCCTGACTCGAACAATAAAACCAGATTGCCAGTAAGCCAGAAGGGTGGGGTGGAGGGGGGGGATGCTGAAGCTAGTGGCTTCAGGGACCTGGCAAGGTACCACATCTGGCCCAGATGTATAGGAGACAATGAATATCTGATAACTGGGAGTTTTAACAGTGTGCAAGGCACAAGAAACAGGCCAGGCCTGATCTAGGAACAGAATTCCGTATGGAATCACTGATGAGTAAACTACCAGCTACATATGATTGTCAAAACAGTCAGCTTTCATCCAGAGGCAGAAGTTCAACAAGCATTCTTTCTGGTGACTCTACCAATTTAGACAAAGGAATTGCTATATAAAATGCAGATTGTAAGGAGGACAAAAGGGAAAAGCATCATTTAAAATGTAAACAACTGACAGAAAGCAGGAGGACCATTTGTTTCCAGACTATCTTATTAGAAATCCAGGGAAAATGGGATCCCTGGAGCTAAATGGACAGCCGCTCAGCGACCAAGAGTCAGCTGGCACCCTAGTGGAAAAGCTACACCAAGGACCGGGTATCTCTACGTTGGAGGCTTGCTGGCGAGTGGACCAGGTTCATGGCAACTAGGGCTGAGGAATGTGGGGCAGAAGGGATCTGCCAGGGCAGGGAAAAGTGGGTTCCTTAGATCAGACAAAGGAAGAAAGGCATCTTTGCTCTCCAGCAGAGCCTGACTCAGGGCTCAGCCGCTGAGGCCCACACCTCCAGGCTGGGGAGAGATTGCTCTCCTGGGACCTCAGGTCTCTGCTGATCTCCCTGAGCATGGATCCTCTGATCTGTCCTGCAGTGCCTGCTGGGCCCTGCCCTCACCTACTGCTGGGACAGATGCCCAGTCCAATGCTCAGTCCATGTGTCTCTGGCTCTTCTCCCACCTGAAGCATCATCAGATACTTAAAGTCATGATCGCGTCCCCCCAAGTCACCTCTTTTACAAGTCAGAGATCCAGATAATAAATTCACTAAAAGTTAAATAGCCATTACTATTTGCTAGGTAATGTTCTACCAAAAAGCCTGTTGCCGTCAAATTGATTCCAACCCATAGTGACCCTATAGGACAGAGTGGAACTGCCTTATAAGGTTTCTGAGGCTATAATCTTTATGAAAGCAGACTGCCACATCTTTCTCCTGCGGAGCAGTTGGTGGGTTCAAACTGCCAACTTTTCAGTTAGCAGCTGAGTGCTTAACCACTGTGCCACCAGGGCTCCTTGGTAATGTTCTAAGAGCTCTCTCTATATTACATATTCAATCCTCATATTACAGTCCCTAATTTACAGATAGGAAAACCAAGGCACAGAGAGCATAAGCTACTTGCTGGAAGTCACCCAGCTTGTCAGTGAGAGACCTGACCTTGGAACCCAGGGAATTGGGTTTTAACTGCTGCTCTATAACCTAAGCAGAAACTTCATCTGTTTTTCATATTACCCGGTTTATGTCCTGGTTGTTCTCCTCTAAACATACTTAATTTTCTCTATATCCCTTAGTATCCAATTCTGCAGCTGTGATCTGAGTAGCAGAGAAGAACAAAACTATCACCTCCCTCTTTTAAGACATTATACCTCTATTAATGCAACTCAAGATTTCATTAGCTTTAAGAGCAACACATCATGCTGTCGGCCTATAATGAAGTTAACAGTATCTAAGAACCAGAGTATCTTCCCAAAATGCTTTAGTTAAAGCGTATTTTCCTCAACTGTGTTTGTGTAGTTAGCATTTTCAAAGCAATAGCAGACTAGTTACTAAGGATGTTATTTTACCCCTTTGTCCTGAGGCTATCCTCATGTGAATGCTCTATGGGTGAGTCTTCCCTGCAGAACCAGGATCCCAAACTAGAAAAGCTCAACTGGCCAGGATAGGGCAAGGGTGCTGAGACGGTGTGGTATTATGGAGTCACAGGACTCAGGTAAAAATACTGGTTCTGCCTCATACCACCTGTGGGAACTTGGACAAATTTATTAACCTCGTGAATAGGAGGCAGGCAGTATAAAATGGAAATAACATAAATGGAAATAATAAAAAAACTACCTCAGAGAGATGGAAGCATAAAGTTAAATGAGAAAATGCACATGATGCAGTTTGCACAGTGCCTGACACACAGTAATTGAGCTAGTGGTGGCTCTACTAAATTATTAGCCCATGAGCAGCAATCACTGTCCCAGCTACCCTCCCAGCTACTTCACCTGGAGCCATCTTCCTTCTCCCCCACCCCTGGTTCTGGTCTCCAGGACCAACTACTAATTTGTGGGACCCAGTGCAAAAGGAAAAAGGTAGGACACCTTATTAAAAAATTATTAAGAATTTGCCCCCAGACACCCTTGTAGCTCAGTGGTGAGGTCATTTCTGAGGTTCACTGTTCAGCCGGGGAGTGGACAGCCCCATAAAACCAAATGGGACTAATGAGGCACAGCAGTCCAGGGACAAGGGCTAGAAGGCAAGAAGGGGACAGGAAAGCTGGTAAAAGGGAACCCAAGGTTGAGTAAGGACAGTATTGATGTGTTGTGAGGTTGTTAACCATTGTCATAGGGCAACATG
>NW_004443942.1:3572497-3608018 GCF_000243295.1 Trichechus manatus latirostris
ATGTCACTGAACTGTGCATGTAGAAATTTTTGAAATTGTGTATCTTTGGCTATGTATATTTTCCCCCAAAAAGAAAAGGTCGAGAAGGGAGAGGGTTGACATGTCGTGGAGTTGTTAACCAATGTCCTAAAACAATATGTGTACTACTGTGTCATGAGAAACTCTTTGTCCTGTAAACCTTCACCTGAAGTACAATTAAAAAAAAAAAAAAATTATTAAGAATTTCAAGATGGTGGCAGACCATTAAACCAAGCACGGGGCCCTGTGCTACTACCCAGGTTGCACAGCATATTCGTTTCCTTTTGTTGTTGTAACAAATTACTACATACTTCGTGGGTAAAACAACGCAAATGTATTATCTTCCAGTTCTGGACATCAGAAATCCAAAATGGGTCTCAGAACCAAATCCATTGCTGTCCAGTTGATTCCGTTTCATGGTGACCCTATAGCGAAGAGAAGAACTGTCCCATATGGTTTCCAAGGAGTGCCTGGTGATTCAAACTGCCGACCTTTTGGTTAGCAGCCATAGCTCTTAACCACTGCGCCACCAGGGTTTCCAAAATGGGTCTCACTGGGGCTAAAATCAAGGTGTTTGGCAGGGATGAATTCCTTTCTAGAGGCTCCTAGGAAGAATTCATTTTCTTGCTTTTTTCAGAGGCTAGCCACATTCTTTGGCTCGTGATCTCCTTCCAGTTTCAAAGCCAGCAATAGCTGACCAAGTCTTTCTCACAATGCCATCTCCCTAGTTCTGACTTTTGTCTTCCTCTTTCACATTTAAAGGTTCATTGTGATTACATTGAGTCTAAGGATAATCTCCTTATCTTAAAGTTGGCTAATTAGCAACCTTAACTTCACAGGTTCCAGGGATTAGGACGTAGACATTTTAGGGGGGGCCACTATTCTGCCTACCATACACACCCATGAAGCTGGCCCTTCTAGCTCCCAACATTCAGAGACCTCAGTCTGTCTAGAGTCTGTACTATTAAAATAATCTTGCTCACCCAGACCCCAGGCCCTTCCAATCCATCCACTCAAACCTGTGGCCACGTGCATAGAGTTGGCAGCAAGTCTCCACAGCCATCTTGGAGGGACCCTAATCTGATTCTAGCGACATCCAGTGCCCCTGGCTCCTGGCTGCATTCTCCCTCCATTATAATCCTGTCCTGCTCCTTTCTGCTTTGGTGTTCATGTAGGATCTCTCCAGCTCTGGCCCCACCTGGGGCTGCAGAATAGTCCAATCCCCTTTACCAATCCTTCCTGCCCCAGCCCCAGGCCCTAGCCCACTGGTCAGCCTGAGAGCCAGCCCACCCTAACCCCTGGAAAGGAGGGACATGGATCTCAGTGGACATCGAAGAGAAAGGCAAAGTCATTACTGACAAGGCTCAGGAGCCTCTCAAGATCTGCCAGCAAAAGGCAGGAAGTAGCACGTGCTGGAGGCTCTGCCCTGAGCTACCTTGGAGGTAGGCCATAGAGTTGCCATGGCAACATGAAAGCCCTGAAGCCCGAGAGGCTGGGAGTCCCCCTTCTCCTACTCAGACCCACAATGCCCACTAGGGCACTCACCCTTTAGGACTTCCCAGGGCTCCTGTTTGGAAATAACAACTGCAACTTGCAGAAAAGAATGTGACATGAGCCCATTGCTGCGGAACTAGTGGGCACCATATGCCATCTGCCCAACCCCACTGACACTGGGCTGGGAAGTCCACCTTTACCTTCCCACCCCGACCTTCCTGCTCCAATCTGGAGAGCTTGCTTTAACCACCATGATCCTCCTTCCCCACCAACTCACAACCCATCTTCTCGATCTCTCAAAGATGTCTCCTCCATCCTCCTTCCCCTCTCTCAGGCACAGGACTTGCCTGATTTCTTTCTTGCACCTTCATTTAAAAACAAAAATGATGTTTAATTGACATGCAGTGAAATACACGGATCTTAACTGTACAGTTTGATGGATTGTGACAAATGTATATACACATGTAATCCACCCCTCAATCAAGACTCCTTTTTTTTTTTTTTCTTTTTGCCCCTCATAGGTTATTTTGCCCAGTGCCCAATGCATTGGGCAAATCTGCTGCAAAAGACCTCTTTAAAGTATTAAAAAGCGAAGATGTCACTTTAAAGGACTAGGATGTGTCTGACCCAAGCCATGGTGTTTTCAATCGCCTCATATGCATGTGAAAGCTCGACAGTGAAAAAGGAAAATCGAAGAATTGATGCCTGTGAATTGTGGTGTTGGAGAAGAATGTTGAATATACCATGGACTGCCAGAAGAATAAACAAATCTGTCTTGGAAGAAGTACAGCCAGAGTGCTTCTTAGAAGCAAGGATGGCAAGACTTCATCTCACGTACTGTAGACATGTTATCAGGAGGGACCAGTCCCTGGAGAAGGACATCACGCTTGGTAAAGTAGCCAGTCAGCAAAAAAGAGGAAGACCCTCGACACAGTGGTTACAACAATGTGCTCAAGCGTAACAACAATCGTGAGGATGGCGCAGGACCATCCGGTATTTTGTTCTGTTGTACATGGGGTCACTGTGAGTCAGAACCAACTAGACGGCACTTAACAACAACAGGTTATTTTAGGAGGAGGAGTGGACCCTGGGAGGCAGGAGGAGGGGCACAGAGAAGGCCATGGGTACTTCTACGGCCTGCAGGTGGGAAGCAAGGGATGGAGCAAAGTCCAGCCAGGCAGAGATGCAGGTTTTCTCCCATTCAGCCAGAGGCCTGGTATTGTCCCAACCCAAGAAGCAAGCAAGGAACCCTACCCCAGATCTGGCAAAGGCCCCTCATGGTGTGAGGGCTGTGAGAATCACCAGAGGAGGCCACTATGTTCTGTCTCCCCTTGGTCTTCTCTCCGGGATGGCTGTGGGGCCTGCTCTGCTCTGTTATGCTGACTTAGGGAGGATTAATGGTATTTTGATTTCTTCAAGGAATCCCTGGGTAGCACAAACGGTTAAGCACTTGGCTGCTAACCGAAAAATTGGAGGTTCAAATTCACCCAGAAGCACCTCGGAAGAAAGGCCTGGTGATCTACTTCCAGAAGATCACAGCCATTGAAAACCCTGTGGAACACACTTCCACTCTGACATATGTGGGACTGCCATGAGATAGGACTGACTTCATGGCAACAGGGTTTTTCTGCTTTGTTTTCTTCAAAGGCCAAGGGTCCTGGAGCTCTGAGGTCTCTCTGCCCAAACAGCCCAAACAAAGATGAAAAAACTTCTGTGCTTCCTGTTCTTGTGCCCTTTCCTTCCCAGGGAAGGACCATCAAAATCAGTGACGAGAGGCTCCTTGCAAATGCCATCCTTTAGGTTCTGCCTCTCTGCCACAGAGGCCACAGAGGGACAGGGCTTCCGGGGGCCATCAAGTCAGCCCATGCCTTACTAGAAGCCTGCGTGGATGACTCCCCCACAAGGGGGCCAAGAGATCATCAGCATGGCTCTTATTACCTGCTTTGCCCTCCCACCCCCTTCCACTCTGGATCCCCATTACAGTGTAAGCTCCTTGAGGTTTTCTGTGTGATGCTATTTGGGTGCCTGACATATACTAGGTGCTCACTGATCTTTGCTGGAGGAATAAACTGATGAAACCTAGCAACCAATTAGGAAGAAAGCCCTGGTGATCTGCTTCTAAAAATCAGCCAGTGAAAACTCTATGGCTCACAATGGTCCAATCCCCAACTGATCATGGGGATGGTGCAGGACTGGGCAGTGTTTTGTTTTGTTGTGCATGGAGTTGCCACGAGTCGACGGCCCACTTGACAGCAGCTAGCAACAGTAGCAACCAGTCGGACAAACTGGTTTTGTTTTGGTTATTTCTTGTCCTGTCTTAGCACAGTTTGGTCCTATCTCAGTTTGATGTCAAGGTGGGTCAGATTACACCTTCCGGTACCAAGAAGGAAGGAGACAAAATAAGGGAACAGCCAGAAAGTGATGGAAGGGAGGGTGGGGCAGGATTCTGAACACCCACTTTCTGGTATAGGAATGAAGCCAAGCTTAGCATCATGGCTAGAACTTGGAAGAGCAAAGTCAAGAGTACAAAGAGCACAGTGGAGAGTCTAGGGCCAAAGGTGCCCAAGAGCCAACAGGAGCTAACAAGAGGAAAAGGCAAAGGGGCCCAGGTTAGAGCAAGATCCACGGGCATGAGTCTTCTGGAGACTGTCGTTAGCATGGGGATCCCTCTCAAAATGCACACGCCACCCCACCACCCACCGTGATTCAAATTCCAACACTAGCCATAGTTGAGGCAACACTCTCAGTCTTGGTAATGTGTTTGATGTTTACTAAAAACAAGTTTTTCAGCATTTAGAGACAGATCTTCATCTTTCCCAAACTGCCCAGCAAATGCTCAGTGCTGTCTGTATATTGTGAATAGCGACAACGATGGTCTCAAACATAGCAAGGATTATGAAGATAGCATAGGACCAGGCAATGTTTTGTTCTTTTATATATAAGGTTGCCATGAATCAGAGCTGACTCAACAGCAACTAACAACAACAAATATATTGTTAAAGTAGACCCCTCCCTCCCCCACGAGAGTGACACCTCAAGACAGTATAATACGGTGGTTACAAGGACAAATTTTACTGCCACACTGCCTGGGTTCAAATCTCAGTTCTGTAACTTGACCTTGGGCAGGTTACATAATCTCTCTGCTTTAGTTGCCTCTTCTGTAACATGGAGACTAACAATAGCGCCTACTTCAGAGGCGTGAGGAGTCAAAGAGTTAAACAAAACGCCAAGCACATGCCTAAAAGCATGGCTCACACTAGATAAATGTTTGCCAGTATAATTTGAAATAGGGACACTAGGAAAGATGTTGCAACAATGTTTCCAAAGTGAGTTAAACAGGATGAGCCAAACAATGAACTTGTTACAAGGCAGGAATTTTTTTAAGGAAATTAAAAGATAAAAAGAGAGGCATTGTTTTACCTAAGCACATACTTGTTTTGAATGGCCCACCAACAGCTCTGCAATCTTGGGTGTTTGTCTAGCATCTGAGCAGGAGAAGAGCTAGACAGAACCTTCCAAATACATGTGCATGAATTTAACAAAGAGAAACTGCCCATCATGATAGCCACTTGCTGATCCAGGAGCAAGAAGGCCCAGCTCTGCCTTTTACCAGAGACTTTAATCCTCTGAGCCTCAGTTTTTCTGTCTATAAAAGGGGTTGAGAGAAGTTGCCTTGCCCCCCAGGGAGGTGTGGAAGCTCCATAAACTGCAAAGCTCCTTGCAGAGGGAAGGCCTTTCTATTATAATTCTCCCTCCATTCTAGCCGCTTGGCATGAAACTGCAGAATTCTGCCCATACAGAGTCCTCCAGGAGGACGCTTGGCTGCTAACCAAAAGATTGGAGGTTTGAGCCCACCCAGAGGTGCCTTGGAAGAAATGCCTGGCAATCTACTTCAAAAAAATCAGCCATTGAAAATCCTGCAGAGTATAGCTCTACTCTGACACACATGGGGTTGCCATGAGTTGGAACTGACTTGAGGGCAAATATGTTTTTAAGAGTCCTCCAGGGAACCTTTCTTGGGTAAACTTTGGAAGTCCAGGCTGGGCTTCCCTCCTAAATTGCACTTCCTTAGAAGTGTGTATGCCAGGGGGTCCTGCCTGCCTGAGAAAGGCCACATGGCCTCTGTAGCCTCTACCCTCCAACTTCTTGCCTGTTTTTCTCACACCAGAAGTAACCTCATGCAAGGGAATCTCTCTGGATGAAGGGTGAAGGGGCTCGAGCCTCAGCTCTCAGCCAGCGTTGTACAAAGGCAGAACAAACATAGCTGTGGGGCTATGTCAAAGGCCAAGGTTTGGCTACTGGAGACAAAGGGTCAAGTCTCAGCTCAGCTACTTATCCAACTCTGTGACCTCAGACTTAACATGTACTCTTTCTGTGTCTCATTTAATGACCATTTCTCAGAATAAGCTATTTCCTTCTCTACCATCCCTGCCACATCCAAATGAGAAGGGCATTATCACGTTAAATCCTGTATGAATACTGGTTATTATTATAACCTTGTTGCAATCTGTAAGATCCACTCTTTCCTTGGCTTCCTTACTATTTTCCCTTTAATTTTGAAGAAATGTGGGTCTGTGTTTGGTGCCGGACCTGGTTGCAAAGGCTGGGGCTCCTGTGATGGCTGAAAGTCAGGCTCCCACTCCTCCTGAGGACCTTTACTCCAGAGCCTCTTGGTCCTGCCCCCATCACGCCTGTTTTTCCCTCAGTCCCACATATGATCTTTGTGGCACTCCCAGTGGGTTCAGTCCCTGTGGCACTTAGTTGAAGTCACCTTCAGGATATTCCCAGAATCCAACGCCATCTCATCACCTGCCTCCCTTCCATCCTGGTCCAAACCACCATCATTTCTTACCTGGATTTGCAGAAGCCTCCTAACTGGTCTCCCTGCCTCCATCCTTGCCCCCTTCAGTCTATTTTCAGCACAGCAGTCAGAGTGGCCTCTAAAAAGGACAATCACTGCATATTACTGCTCTGCACAAGCCCTTCCTATGGATCCCCACCTCAGAGTAAAAGTTACACACACTGCAACGCCTACAAGGCCATTCTCATGCAGTTCTCTAACTTGGCTGCACTTCGGAATCACCCAGAAGCTATAACCAATACTGATCCTGAGTCTCCTCCACCCCAGAAACCTCTGATGTTATATGGTCAGAGCATCAGGATTTTCCAAAGCTCCCCAGATGAGCTGAATGTGCAGCCAAGATTGAGAGCCACTGCCCTACTTGATCAGCTTCTCATTACCCCGCTGATCTCATCTCCAACTACTGCCCCCTTGCTCACTTTGCTCCAGCCACACGGGCTTCCTTCCTCTTCAAACAAGCCAAGCAACCTTCCATCTTCCATCTCAGGGCCTTTGCACTTGCTGGTCCCTCTGCCTAGAAAGTTCTTCCCCAAGATATCCACATGGTTTGCTTCCTCATCTCCTTGAGGCTTTGCTCAAATGGTACCTACTTAGTGAGGGTTTCTGTGACCATCCATTAATAATTACAACCACCCAATCCCAGGTGGCCCCTGCCTCCCTCTCCCACTTCATATTTCTCTATAGTACTTACCACCATCCATCATGCTGCATATTTGATTTCTTTGTTTTATTAGCTGTCTCCCCCAACTAGAATGCAAGCTCCATGAGGGCAGGGATTTTTGTCGGCTTTGTTCACTGCTTTATCTTCATGCCTAGACTATGCTGGCTCAATAAATACCCATTAAATGAGTATATACTCTTCTCTCCCCCATGTAGATCCTCAACTTCTCTTTCACCCCTAGGGCCCAGCCAGGTTCTCCCTCGGCCAAGAACAACCATACCCAGTTGTATAGCAAGCATACAACAGTTGCTCACTAAATGTCTATGGAACCGAACTGAACTTTCCTCCCTGAAAGAACATAGCCTTTCAAACCCAGCAACCAGATGTTTCCTGAAAACTCCAGATACAAGCTCACTTTGGGGTTTGCAGCTTTAAGAAAAATTTTAAAATAAGGAGAAAGAGGGGGAGAGAAAATGTGTGTGGGGAGCTCACAAAAGTTAATGAGATTTTCTCAGCTGTGGCACGTGCTCATATTTTTAATAATTAAAAGTAATAAAAATTCTAACTAAACCTTAAAGGAACATCCTTCTGTAACAAAGAGAAAAGTCAAGACAGACTTCTTTGCTAAGTGTAATGACTTATTGGTCCTGGAAGATGGATGTACTAGAAAAAAGTAATTCACAGGAAAAAAAAAAGTTCATAAAAATACACCTAATTGGGTTAAAATGATATATTAACAGGAATGCCAGATGATTCCATGGTCCTTAAGGAGTAAATTAGGTTATTAATCCTCAAAATCTCTAGTGGAAGCAAGTGGGGAAGGAAGCAGCTTTCCTTCTACTTAGCAGATGGAGAAACTGAGGATGAGGGAAGAGAAGAATGACTTGCCCCAGGCAGGCTGAGGAAATGGATTCTAGCAGGAAAGAACCCAAGAGTCCAGACGCCCAGACTTGGCTCTGTTCCTAGCACTGTGGTGACCGCATCACCCCCGAGTTAGGTCAGCAAGGGGCCCGGTCACTGACTCTGCTCACCCACTGGGTCTGAGGTCAGGAAGAGGACGGTCAAGGGGCAGGCGGTCACTGAGGTAGGCGTTGTAGCCGTAGTACTGGAACTGCTTCAGAGCCACGCGCCGGCCTTCGGGGCTGAGCTCCTGGCCCCAGTGTGCAAACAAAGAGGAATCTGTGAAGGGCTCAGTTTCTGCCTCCTCAGGCTTTGCAGGAGCCTCTGGGGAAAGAAGGGAGAAGGATACAGAGGGTCAGAGTGCACCCTTGCATAAGCCATGAAAACCCCTTTCTCTTCCTCACAACCTGCCTTGGGTAAAACAGTCTAAGCCTCATGTCTGGGAGTGTGAGTTAGAATTTTTATGTTTCCCAAAGATCCATCCACCCATTCACCCATCCATCCACCCATCCATCCATCCAACAAACACTAGGCACAAGAGATACAGAAAAATACTTGACAGGGCCTGCCGAGAAGCTGAGAGATGTGACCCTGAGTGTCCCATGTGTTCAAGTCAGAACTCCCTCATTTCCCAGTCTGCCACCATGCTAGGGATATTGTTCCCAGCCCTCTAACTGAACATCTGCTTCTCTTTCCCCAGCTTGTACCTCCACTTCCTGCTAGGCTTGAGCCTGCCCCACACTCAGCCCCTCTGGATGGGAATCTACTCCTCTGCCAGCTCTTGCCAGCCCACCTTCCCTCCACTGTGTGATACTGCTGTGAGTTGCTGGCATCATGCAGTGACATTCAACTGGCTATGAGCACCCCCAGCTCCCAGGCTGCCTTCTGCAGCTTCCAGGCTCTGCCTACCAGAAGAGGGAATCAGAGACACAGGTGACAGTCTTCACTATCCCCAGCCTGCCACACACTCTGGGCACTGCTCATTGGGCCCCTGGTAGACTTTGTGAGAGCAGGTCCACCCCAGGCCACGGAGAGCTCATGGTTTCCCTGGAGCTTTCCTAGAAAATGGAGGAGGCCTTATGATCTAAAACAGCAGGGACTTTGGATTCACACAGACACATATGCAAATCCCTGCTTCCACCATTCACTGGCTGTGTGACGATAAGCAAACACTTAACCTCTCTGCACCTCAATTTCCCCACCTGTAATGTGGGGATACTAATATCCACACCCATTCCTGAAATTTTGTGCAGAGTACATAAGATAATGTATGTAAAGCACTTAGACAAGCATATGCCTCAGAAAAAGTACACAGTAAATAGCAACTAGGGCAGTTACAGCAAGGGAAGTTTGGTGGGTCATTTAAATTCCTCTTTATGGGGGTAAAAAATAAGTCTTGCCAGGACATAGGCTAATGGGCCAGGGCTTTGGAGTTGGTTCCGAGGGACAGGTATGCAGGCAAACCACTCAAGGTCTCAGAAATCAGAGAAATCAGATGGAGATGCCAAGGCCACTGGACTGCACCTTCCATGCTCATAAACATGTGATATAAATAACACATGGAGCCAGGAGCCTGGAACGAGACAGAGACCAGAAGGAAGCAGAAGCATGTCAGGAACAAGACAGGCAGGCTTGGGACACCTGCCAATGTCACCTCAGCTGCCTGTATGAAGCCAATCAGGGCATGCAGACCTGTGCCAGGTTAGCTTAGAGACACAGGTTGGAGATGGGCTAGGGTTCCGTGGTCTTCAAGGTGGAGGGGTTCAGAGGTACAGACCTCAGTTCTCACTGCTGTCTCCTCTTGGGGAGTCTCTGGCAGAGAGGAGGAAGCCTGCGAGCAAAAGCAGGACCCTTCCAACACTCGAACCCTAATAACATGGAAGAGCTGCTCCAGTGGTAGTAAGCCCCCATCACTCAAAGTGTGCAAAGGCTATCATGGGGTAGACGGGGACCATCACAGCTCCCTACAAATGAGAGAGCCCATGATTCTGAACGCAGAGAGAGCTTACCAATGCCAGAGACCTTAGGGAGAGAGATACAAAAAGAAGTGGCACTCCCAGGTGCTGGCCCAACTTACTGGTGAACATGCACAAGGTACCTGGCTCTCTGGGTCATGTCCTTGGGACACCCCAAGCTGGAGATATGTATAACTCCTGGGATAACTTTACTAGGCAACACCTACTGAGGGCTTGAGTCAGGCTCTGTTTTAAGCATTTTTCACATATCAGCTCATCTCAATCTATACGGCAAGAACTAGGATCATTTCCATTTTTTAGACAAGGAAAATGAGGCACCGAGAGATAAGAAACTTGTCCGGGTTCCCACAGAAGGAAATGAAGTAGGTGATATTCAATCCCGGGAAGTCTGCCTCCCAAGGCAGTGTCGCTAACCACTATACGTACTGCCTCTACATAACAGTGGGCCAGGATACAAATGAATGCCCAAGAAAAACAGGACATACTGTTCTGGCTAACAATTTTCCTTAAAGGTATGGAAGGAAACTCAGATATATTAAGCAGATTTGAATATATATTAAGGAGTAAAATGCAAACTATGCATGCATTTCTAAGACAAGAGTAATGATTGTGGTGGCCTGCCCAAAGCTACATCCCAGAACTTGAGGTGAGCACTTGCTCATTCTTCTCCCTCATTGGGCATACTTGGAGGGAAGCACAGGGCTTGTGTGATCGTGAGGGTCCTTGTTATCTCTAAAAAGACATATGGCTCATTCATTCGGAATGGGGGATCCTAAAAATCTAAACCAGTGAACCAATTGAATCATATAATATTTAAAAGAAATGTAGTTTTATTGCTTTCAAATACCTAAATGGATATTACCAAGTAAAATGAGATCAGTTAATGAAAAAATTATAATTAGCAATTAGGCCTGTACATAATAATGCATTATAAACATATTAAAGCCCTGGGTTACACCACATGCTCCTAACTTTTTACTTAGGATGGACATGAATGGCAAAAAACTTGAAATGAATGGGTCCTGAATGATCACTTTGGGACACCACAGGGGAAAAGAAGTTCTATTTGTTGAATTTCTACCAAGAGTCAAACTCTGTGCTAGGTGATTTCTTTACCCAAGGTTATCCCTTTTTATGCTCACATGGTGTAGACACCATGAGGACACGACTCGTTCACGGCTGTACCCTCAGCTCCTAGAACAGATGCAGCTCGTAGAAGGGGCTCAGCACATTAGTATATTTTTAAATGATATTTTATTGTGTTTTTGGTGAAGGTTTACACAGCAGTCTAGGTTCCCGTTCAACAATTTCTACACATACTGTAGACATTGATTACATTCTTCACAATGCGTGAACATTCTCATTTTTTTCCATTTCCATTTTCCATTTCCATCAATCTTGTTTCCCTGCCCCCGTACGTTCTCATCTTTGTCTTAAAGTTATTGACTGTTTGGTCTTATAAAGCTGATTTTTTTAAAGGTGCACAGTACTTATGGGTGATATTCATTATTTTGTGAGCCAATCTGTTATTTAGCTACAAGGTGACCTCAAGGATTAGTTTCAGTTCAAGGTCTGAAGAGTATCTCAGAGCAATAGTCTCATGGAGTCCTCCAGTCTCAACCAGTCCAGTAAGTCTGTGTTTTTTTGTTTTTTTAGGAATTTGAGTTTCTTTTCCACATTTTTCTCCCATTCTATCAGGGCCCATCTATTGTGACCCTGATTAGAATGGTCGGTAGTGGTAGCAGGGCACCATCTACTTCTGGTCTCAGGGTAGATGAGACCATGGTTCGTGCAGACTATTTGTCCTATAGACTAATTTCTTCTTTGGGTCTTTGTTTTCCTTCTTTCTCTTTTGCTATGAATGAGTAGAGACCAATAGTTGTATCTTAGATGGCCGCTCACAAGCTTTTAAGACCCCAGACACTACTCACCAAACTGGGATGTAGAACATAACTTTATGAGCTATACTATACCACTTGACCAAGATGTTCCACAAGAGTATGGTCCTAATCCTTCAAACTGAGAAAACCAGTCCCACGAGGTATTTGGTTATGTCTAAGAAGTATCTGTAACTGTGTCCCTTATATTATATATATGAATATATACGCATACAGTCACATAGATGCATATAGGTATGCATACACCTATATATACTCACATATACATACCTATACACATATATGCCTACATACATACATATATACCAGTACATATATTTTTTAATTGTTTTTGCTATTGTTTCAAAATTATATATGCTATGGAGCCTGGTGTCATAGTGATTAAGAGCTAGACTGCTAATCACAAGGTCTACAGTTTGAATCCACCAGCCACTCCTTGGAAACCTTATGGGGCAGTTCTACTCTGTCCTACAGAGTCTCTATGAGTCAGAATCGACTCCACGGCAACAGAGTTTTTTTGTTTTTTGTTTTGTTTTTAATATGCTATAGCAATTACCAACATGTCCTTTCTTCTTGTGTACATTTTAATGACATCATTTACCTTTGTCAAGTGGTGTACACTTCACCCTCATTCAGTGTTACCTTTCCCATCACCAAAAATAACAAGTGTCTACTAACTAGAGTGAACCCCCCTCCACCCTCAACCCTGGTAACAACTAATGAACATTAGTTTCTGTATATTTACCTGCGCATGTCATTTCATAAAAGTGAGAACATACAATATTTGTTTGTTTTTTTGGGGGGGATTGACTTATTTCACTCAACATAATGTCCTCTGGGTTCATCCATGTTCCAAGATGTTTCAGGGACACATTTTCCTTTATTGCTGAGTAGTATTCCATTGTATGTATACCACATTTTATTTATCCATTCATCTGTTGATGGTTAGTTGGGTTGTTTCCATCTTTTTGCTATTGTGAATTGTGCTGCAATGAACATCGGTGTGCATATGTCTGTTTGCGTCAATTCTATTAGATCCCTAAGGTCAGTATATTATTTTTAAATAAATTGTTGTTGTTGTTGTTAGGTGCCATCGGGTCGGTTCCAACTCATAGCAATCCTATGTACAATATAAATAAATAGTTAATAAATAACCCATGTTGTTGTTGTTACCTCCCATCGAGTTGCTCCCCAAATCT
The DNA here is from genome assembly GCF_000243295.1 of Trichechus manatus latirostris. Classification (NCBI taxonomy): domain Eukaryota; kingdom Metazoa; phylum Chordata; class Mammalia; order Sirenia; family Trichechidae; genus Trichechus; species Trichechus manatus. The sequence continues at coordinate 3,585,505 of NW_004443942.1, forward strand.
TGCTTGTTCTTTGTCTCCTCTTGCTAAAATGGGAGCTCCATGAGGTCAGAGATTTGTTTTGTTCTCCACTGAATCCCCGATGCTTAGAACAGAGCCTAACACATAATAGATGTTCAATTAACAGAATGAATGTATAGGGCAGTAGCTGAAGGTCATGGTGAGAGGCAGGAATCCCTTACAACCCCATAGAAACTCCCAAAATTCTTCAGAGGGAATTGAAAGGGGACTGGAGTCCCCTGTCAGGAGGTAGAAGAATGAAGCCAGTGAAGGCAGAGCCAGGACAAATTCCAGTTGCATGAGGTCGATCTCCCACCCGGTTCAGTGTTATGGGTTGATGATGTTGTGTGCTGTTGAGTCAATTCTGACTCAAAGTGACCCTATAGGACAGAGTAGAACTGCCGCATAGGGTTTCCAAGGCTGTAAATCTTTATAGGAGGAGATTGTCAGGTCTTTTCTTCCACAGAGCTGCTGGTGGGTTCGAACTACTTTTGATCAGTAGCTGAGTGCTTAACCATCGTGCCACCAGGGCTCTTTATGGGTTGACTAGTGTCCCCCCAAAAGATGTGTTCAAGTCCTAATGGCCAGTACCTGCAAATGTGGCCCTATTTGGAAATGGGGTCATTGCAGATATAATTAGTTAGGTGAAGATGAAGTGATATTGGAGTAGGGTGGGCCCTCATTTCTTTATGACTGATGTCCTTATAAGAGGTGGAGAAGAGACAAAGAATCAGAGAGACACAGAGGGAAGACAGCCACGTGAAGACAGAGGCAGAGATGGGAGCTCAGCTGCCACAAGCCAGAGAATGCTTGGTGCTCCCAGAAGCTGGAAGAGACAAGGAAGGATCTTCCCCTAGAGCCTTTGGAGAGAACGTGGCCCCGCTGACACCCTGAATTCAGACATCTAGCCTCCAGACTGTGAGAGAATCAATTTCTATTGTTTTAAGCCACCCACTTTGCAGTAGTTTGTTACGGCATCCCTGGGAAATTAATACATCACTCAAGAAAATGTTTATGTACAGTCGTACAAGAGTAACAGTGCAGGCTTAGAAGCTTCTTAGGGAGTTCCATGGAAGGTGGTCATTGGTAGATGATCTCCACCCTTTCCCGGGGTTCCTCGGTAATTCTCTCATACCATCTCTCCTGAGCATCTGGAAGGGGTCTAGACCATCCAGAACAAAACATCTCCTATGTGCCAGGCACTGTTCCAAGCACAGAGTAAGAATCCAGAAAATATGGGAAGAAGAAGGAAGATAAGAAGGGAGGGAGGGAAGGCTGTTGTCTGTTTCTGGCCCCTCTCCCTCTCTATTCTCGCTTGAAAGGGTTAGAATCAGAAGGAGCTCATTCAAGGCTCCAAACATCCCTCCTCCCAGAAAGCCGGGTGGGAGGGCAATAAGATGAAGAGACCCAGCCTCTCTAGAAACCTGACCTAAGACACCTTCAGGAGTGTCCAGCCCAAACCACAGAGCCACAGTGTGCCTGAGAGTCAGGCCAGGTGATCCTTCCTTCCCCAAAGCTCCGGCAGACACACTGATGCCTCTCTCCTCCTGAGCTCGCTCCCGGGCTCAGTCTCCAAGGTGATTGCTACAGAAATCTTCATCAACAAACTCAGAAGGGAGGATTCCTCTGAGAGGACACTGATCATTCTGCCCTTTGAAGAGAAAAGCTACATTTGATGGGTCTGTGCAAAGCATGACATTTCTGACATCAATGGGAAAAAAGAGTGACTTCTTTCTCATCCTTAACACTTCTCAAAGTCACCTGCCTTTCCCTTCATGGGTGCACCACCTTGGAGGGACCCAGGAACATAATTTTGGCTCATCTCTAGAATGCCCTTCCCTACCACCAGCTATTTCTGGGAGCTGCTTCTTTGGCCAGCCTTATCCAGAGGGGATTCCCCAATCACTGCACTTCCCTCATTCCTAGGCCCTGGGGATTCACTGCCTCCAAAGGGAGTTAACTCCTTTTAGCAGCAAATAAATATTTAGCCAAGCTGATTCTGCTCCAAGCCTATTGCTGTGTATTGAAAATATAAAGATTACTCAGACTTGGTACCTATCCTCATGGAGAGCCCTGTCTAATGGAAAAGACAGATATAAAGCCAAATAATGCCAAGAGAATATGATCAATGCTCTGATGGAGGGCGGATAAAATGCCACTGGGCCCTTGAAGGGGGAGTATGGGTATATAGAAGGAGGGCTTCCCAGAGGAGATGACACTTGAGTTAGACTTTGGAGAATAATTGAGATCCACATCTCATTCTACAGAAGGACACCCCAAGGGAGGGAACCAATGAGAGCAAATGTGGAAGCAGGAAAGAGCATGGTGTGGGGCTTAAGGCCTCTGGACAGACGGTTTGTACAGATCTGAAACCAGAAAAGTAGAATCAGAATGGCCAGGCTCTCACCAAGCCTGGGATGGCCAGTGGATCATAGAGGGAAGAACCACAATAAAGACTGTATGTCTGAAATCTATGGCACTAGCCATATCATTTGGAAATAGTTTATGAACCTCCAAATATGCATCCCAAAGCCCACCATGTCAAACATCACAAAAGGCACTGTCCAAAGGGGCTCAGTGCCTTATTCAGAGGTCTAGTGAGGAAGGGACTGCAGGCCAAATGTGGGTGTCTACTGTCAAACCTTTGTCCTGGGAGCTGAACCCTAAGATAAAGTACCTCAATTCCACTGTACTGCCCCTGCCAGGTGGTGAGGGCAGGCTTCCCCATTAAAGCCTCACAGTGACCTCTGATGTACGAATTGCCATTCCCATCCTAGATAAGAGACAACTGCTGCTTAGAAACTTTAAGGGACTTACTGCTGAGCCCACACCCCTTTGACCAAAGCCCCACTTCTGTTATCTTGGGCCAAGGACACACTGTCTAGTTTGAGGACCAGAAAAACTCCAGGCCCTTCAGTTGGTCTACACTGGTTCATTATGTTGTTCTCTGCCATCAAGTCGGCCCCGACTCCTGACGACCCCATGCACAACAGAACAAAATGCCGCCCAGTCCTATACCATTTCCGTGATCGTCTGTGGATCAGACCATTGGGATCCACAGGGTTTTCACTGGCTGCTTTTCAGAAGTAGATTGTCAGGCCTTTATTCCTAGTTTGTCTTAGTCTGGAAGCTCCGCTGAAACCTGTTCAGCATCTTAGCAACACGCAAGTTTCCAATAACAAATGGCCAGAAATCAAAGCCAGATCTCTGCATGGAAGGTGAGAATTCTACCACTGAACCACCAATGCCCTCAGTTGTTACGATCTATAACTACCGTCACAACACTAGTAAACAGCTGCTTCCCAGAGTCCCTCCAGGCACCCCCTGCTACCCTAGTTTTCTAAGAATGCTCCAAATCTTTTTACCAACCTGCACCAAAAATGCCTGTATATGCCTGGCCGCTGTGGCCAGCACCCATGCAAATTGGTTAGTGCCTGTGCCTTGCCGGCTGTTGAAGTACATTTTGACTCTCACTTGCTGCAGCCCATCCATGAAGGGCTGTGAACAAGACTCATGGGTTTCTACAGACCCTCTTGCTCAGCTCATCTGCTTCCCCATGTTAATGCCTAGTCTTCGCCATGCATGACCTGTTTTGCAGCAGAGTGCTGCCAGTGATCACAGGGGCATCCGGGAAACACCACATTATGGTCTCAAAGATGTGCCCACAGTGCCTGACACACAGACCACTAACGAGAGTGGAGAACTGTGGATACACATGTCCTGACAGCTTCCACGATAATTCATGGAGACAGGAGGAAAGTGGGGCAGGGAAGCAGCTTGTGAAGCTTGGAGCAATGAATGCCAACAAAAGCTGCAGCTTCGAGCAGGGTGCACAGGCTAATCGGACAGGCTCAGGAGCACATCTGCAGACCTTGCCAAGGCTTCTGAGGCTCCTGAGGTCTCTGATGCTGAAAGCAAGGAGAATATCTGCATGAGGGGCTGCTGCTTCAGTGAACAGAGCAGACAGCCGGCCCCACTGTCTTTTGCTCTAGAGTCTTGGCAGTGCCAAGATTGCACGATGGAGCAGAAAGAAAACAGGCTTTGGAATGAAACAGACATTTCAATGCTGCCCAGCCCTGTCCAGTTCTGACAGCTGACCCACTCCAGCACCAAGTCCCTGGAGAGCTCATCTTTTGAAGCTGAGCCATCTTACCAGCTCTTGCCATGATCTTTAGCTGCAAGTGGAAACTCTGAGATGCCGGTGGCTTTTGAGGGGAGCTGCTGGAGAGGCAATAGCCCAGACCTCTCCCTAAGCAGGAAACCAGCACCCATCTCTGCTCCTTGATTTTAGTATGAGGCAATATGAAGGATCACATTCCATTGCTGCTGATGGAGATCAAGGTGGTTCAGGCTCCCACGTTGGGGTGGGGCAGCGGAAGTGGCCAAGCCTTGTTGAGGGGGCAAAAAGAGCCATTGTGAACAGGGCTCACATTGCTGAGGACCCTCACTTTGTTGCCCCAGCTGGGCAGCATGCTCATGGGAAGTGGCAGCTATGCCTGTAGCCACTCAGTTTGGGCAACTTTAGGGCTGTTTTTCCAGGACATCAGTGGAACCTTCTGGTTTCTTGTGGTCTTACTGTTTACTGTATGTCTCTCTCTCTCGGGCAGAGGGGACAGGATGAGGGCTTTGAGGGATGGGTGGGGAGAGGGGCCTAGTTTTTACCCTGAGGCCAGTGCTGTAGCCACTGCTATTTCTGTTTCTTCCCTCAGGCCATGTGCAAAGTGGAAGCTTTGGGTATCTGGTGACAAATCCAGAACCAGGTGAGAAGGAGGCAGGGAGAACCAGGGGCAGGCAGGCCTGTGTCCCAGGTAGCCGGCTGCTGCAGGCCCTGAGTTGATCCGGGACACATATAGATGGTCCTGGCTGCTGCGCCTCCTCCTGGAGTGTTCTGGGGGCCCCTCCTCTCTCCACTCCTGGGTCTGGGCAAGACCCAGAGCCCCATTTGAGCCTCCATTTTCTTCACTTGTGAAATGGGAATCAACAGTCAGACTGCCATGGAGAGTCACTGTGGAGCCGCCTTTTGGAAAGCTGAAGGCTAAGCATTAAATAATGGAGCCAGTTGTGCTGAATATTCTGGAAAAGAATTTTTAAAAGATATTTTCCTTTTCTTCTGCTCTTTTTTTCTTTCTTTTAACAGCTTTATTGGGGTGTAATTTACATACCATAAAACTCACCCATTTTAAGTGTACAATTCAATGATTTTTAGAGAAGTTTTCTCCCACTCTTGAGATGCCTTGTTGCATGCTTTATTTTGTGTTAAAAAGAAAAGGGCTAATTGAATGTCCACAAATGTACATTTCTCTTGTCAGTTTTCAGTAAACTCTTGTCTGCTGGCTTTCCACTGGTGAGAAGTCACCATTATCCCCTTGAGAGCTTGATGCTTAGGGTGCGCCAGACAAACCCAGCCTGAGTTTGCAGAGCATCAAAGCCCAATTCATCCCAGCACTGCTAATGAGGGCTAGATTTACGCACCATGCAGGGAATGATTATTACACACCAGAACATTCCCAACGGCAGCGTCCAGTGCACGCTGCCTTCAGTTTTCTGTCTACTGTGCCACCTCCACAGCTTGGGAGGCACGTCTCCCCTCCCTTCTCTTCCAAATGCCCAGTACTGAGGTCCAAATTGCAGCCTTTGTGCCTGGTCCCCACCAAAGGCAGCCAGCGAGCTCCTGTGGGAATGAGGTTGGCCTGAGCCTCAGGGCACCTCAGCAGCTCGCATCTCCAACACTGGGCAAATCTAATTCTGTGGGCCTCTTTCTCTTCTGTAAGTTGACGCCAGAGTTGTTGTTGTTTTTTTTTTTTTTTTACTTTTTGTCAGGGGGCTGCTGGGGGTGTGGGAGACTTGTAGTGGTGATTTTCTGTACCCAGCAAACAAAGACATTGCGTCTCTGCTTATAGTTGGATTCCCAAGGACAATTTTTCACATGCTTTAATACCTTTTGATGTGCTGAGAGCTATAATAATGACAAGTAAGCAAAAGCACTCTCCTTTTCTCTCGTTCCAGAGGTACATTAGAACATGAGCTGAAGAAGGTCTTTTGCCAATAGCCCCACGATTAGGCTTTCTCTTCCAGGAATCCTCAGAACTGCTAAGAGAAAGAAGTGGGATCTGACAGGAAAGGGCTTGGCGCTAATCAGAAGGAGCCCTGACAGTCTCGGGTCCGACACCGTTAAAATCCTCAGCTCAACGTCTTTATTCATTGTGGCAAACGCAAATCCAGGATAGCTTTCTCTTGTACCTGAAGAGGGTTGCGGGGAACAAGGGAGGCTGATTCGGAGTGTGCGCAGGCAGCTCCAGGACCTATGGGCGGGAGACCTGCCCCACGGCTACCCAAAGGGCAAGGTGGGGAGTCCACCAGCCCAGCCCCGTTTGCACTCAGCTACTAACCTAAAGGTTGGAGGTTCAAACCTACAAAGCTGCACCACGGAAGAAAGACTTAGTGATCTGCGGCCATAAAGATGACAGCCAAGGAAACCCTATAGAGCAGCTCTGCCCTCAATTAGCTTTGTGACTTTTGTCAAGCCCCTGAATCTCTCTGCCTTAGCTTGCTCATCTGTTCAATGGGGCTAGTAGTATCTACCTCTAAGCTTATTGTGAGGATTAAGTGTGGTGATGAACATCAGCAAAGTTCTTAGCAAATCACCGGATGCATGGTAAGTGTATTAGTTTCCTATTGCTGCTGAAACAAATGATCACACACTTAGTGACTTCAACGGCATAAATGTATTATTATCTGACAGTAATGGAGGTCAGAAGTTGGGTCTCATTGAACTAAAATCAAACCCTAGTTGCTCCACCTACTAGACGGTTGAGTCTTAATTGCTTTGTGCCTCAGTTTCCTCACTTACAACATGGTGATAACAATACCTACCTCATAGTGTTGTAAGAAGGAGGAAAAGAATGCGTATGTGGAAAGCACTCAGAACAGTGCCTAGTATACAGTAAGCACATGCAAGTGTTAGCTGTGATTTGCCTGTGGGTTAAGAGCCTCTGTCTCAAGGACACGGGCTTTGATACATCTCTCTGACTCACTTCATTGAGGACTGACTCTGATTTGCCTGGTATTGGCCCCATGGGACATAATCCTAGCCCACGTGGCTGGGACCAAGTGAGGCCTATTCAGCCCCACGTGAGAAAGACAACAGTTACGATTCTAGATGTGTAATTTACTGAGAACAGGACCCTGAGCAAGGCTGTGAAGAGAGGAATCAGCCCCAGCGCCCTGGGAGGGGGCTGGCAAGGGTTAGGAAAGGCAGCCCCAGCCAAGTGGGCTAGGATTCAGGAAGTGTGGCAAGTCCTAGCAAGGAGCTAGAGAATGAGTCAGGGGTCTAGGGACAACCATAGTCATTTCAGTCTAGGCTGACATGGCAGGTCCCTGAGTAGTGCAAACAGTTTGTGCTCAGCTACTAACCTAAAGGTTGGAAGTTCAAACCCACCCAGCTGCGCCATGGAAGAATGGATTGGTGATTTGTGTACATAAAGATGACAGCCAAGAAAACCCTACAGAGTAGTTCTACTCTGTAACACTGAGGGCTACCATGAGTTGAAGTCAACTTGATGGCAACGGGTTTGGTTTTTTTGATTTTTGACAAGGCTAGCAAAAAACGGGAAAACGTTCTGATCTTGTAAGCTCACTCCAAATATTGCATGATGGTCTCTTACAGCCAAATTCCATACCCACTCCTGCCAGCCGATGCTGCCATGTCCTCCCTCCCTTGCACAGCGTGAGCTCAGGACCTGGGTGTGGCTGAGCCCACGGCTGAGGTGGCTGGGGCAGGTGGGCAGCCAGACCTCAGCATGTGTACCCATGCTCACAGGCACAGAAAGGGATTGGATTAGAAATTACATAGAATGAACGCTGCTGTTAAAGACTCCAAGTTTTTATGCTCCCAGCCAGCCACATACAGAATGTATGGAAAACTCATTTTAGGGAGTGACAAATGCCTGTATCTTAGAACCAGGATTTATAGGTGTCATTACCTGCTACTTTAAAACAACCCTTTAAACCTAGAATTCTGCCTAGGAGATATAATGAACTCTGAAGCACATACCATCATTTTTTTTCCCTGAGAGCTGACAGCCCGGAGCTGCACACCCGCACTTCTAAATATACACCTCACTGTTCACACATAAAACACAATGTTTCCACACATCAGTTTCTTAGAATGAACTGGCTGGACCGACTAGGTTGATGTTAAAGTGGCACCTTCTCCTGCCGCAGATGCACAGGTGGGAACAGCTGGGCTCAACGGGGAGCAAGAAAGGGGGCCCTCTGCAATGGGTCAGCCGGTGGCCCTGACCAGCTTTAGACTCCTGCAGTAGCTGTGGCCCATCCAAGGCCCTGGGATGTGCTACAAAAGTGCTTGCCTTCAGAAGCCTGCAGCCTGAATTGAGCTGGGAAGAGCCCACGGTAACTGAGCAGAACAGGAATGTTCCTTTCCTGTGTAATATCACTCTACCTTTGCTCTCCTGTCTCAAGCAGCCAGTCTGGGGAAGCTTGCTGGTTTCCGGGGCTTTTCTTCTGTCTTACTGTAGAGAAAAGGTTCCCAAACATTAGCAAGCATGTTGCCGTTGAGTCAATTTCATGGTGACCCTACGTGTTACAGAGTAGAATTGAGCTCCATAGCGTTTTCTTGGCTGTATTCTTTACGGAAGCATATCACCAGGCCTTTCTTTCATGGTGCTGCTGGGTGGGCTTGAACTGCCAACCTTTTGGTTAGTAGTCAAGCACAAACCGTTTGCACCACCCAGGGATCTGATGTACCTGGAGGGCTTATGAAATCACATATCAGACCACCGAGCCCCATCCCTACAGTTTCTGATGCAGCAGGTCTAGGGTGGGCCTGAGAATTTGCATTTTTAACAAATTACCAGGTGCTATTAGGACTGCTGCTCCAGGGACCCCACTCTGAGCCCAAGTGGGTGAGACTAGAGGATCTCTAAGACCCTTTCATGTCCTGAATTGTCATGATTCTATGGTGGCTCAGGCCACTGATTCTGGCTCGCACACAGACTGGTTCCTTCCCCTTGGAAGGAGAATGTTGAATTTGGACCCCTTAGTCCTCTAGTTCAACCCCTTAGTTTTATAAATAAAAACTGAAGATTCAGAGAGGTTAAATGACTTGCCCAGGTCACACAAAGAACTAGAATCCCATGGATGTTCTCATTCCCTGCTCCATGCTTCCTCCCCTGCCCATGAGGTTTCCTGAAAACTGGCCCTGGGAAGAGACAACCTGCTCCTAAGATAATGTAAGAGTCTTTCCAGTGCCTCTGCAGCAGCCAAACCCCAGAGTCTAAGTCCTGGACAAACCAGCAAACTTCCTCCCCCAGAGACCCCTTAGCAGTGCTGGTGCCTGGGTCTCAGTCTACAGAAAGCACCTGCAACCTATATGTCAGGCTGGCAGGAGGCTAAGAGGAACTCTGCAGGTTTGGAGGGGGAGGTCTGCTAACCCAGGCTCCCAGAGGAGAGGGGAGCACATATTTCTCTCAGTTATCACTGGCTGTATTCTCACACACGGACACACACACTTGACTAGACACACACACACACTCAGCTACACACACACATAGCTACACACAAACACTCAGCTACACACACACGCAGCTACACACATATACTCAGTTATACACACACCTGGCTACATACACACTTGGCTATATCACACTTGACTATACATACTCAGCTACACACACACACACACACACACACACACACACACACACACACACATACACAGAGTCAGTTACAGAAGCCTGCAGCAGCCCACGAAGGCTTGTACTGAAAACAGATTCTTCTGTTTTAGTCTCAAGAGGCTAAATTCTTTTAGATTCTTCTAGTCCCAAGGGGCTGCTCGCCACATGTAGCAAGACCATTAAAAATGTGTCATTTCAAAGATGAGAGAAGAACACTTTCAAAAACAAACTTGCAAGAAGAAATACTATGGGGCTTTACTCCTGTTAAATAGCCCACATCTAAATCTGTAAGTGCAATTTACAGCAGAGAAGGATGAATGTACGCCAAGGTCCCGTGAGTCTCAGCTCTGCCCACATGCCCTGGACGGCCAGCTGTGGCAGCCCTGGGGCTGGGTGCCCATCAATCCCAGCAGCTGTGGGCTCACCGGACGTCTTTTCATTACTGTCCTCAATTATAAATCTCTTAGCCTGGGCATCCACAGCAGTGTTGTAGCAGGGAGAAGTGGATTTGTCCTTCGAATAAAGTTAACAAACAGGCCCTCCCAACCCTGGGATGCTACAGGACAGGCAAAGGCTTTGAATCCCTGTCAAAGAAGCCATCAAAGGAAATAAGTCATTTTCAAACAAAATCCATTTCTCGAGCATGATAGTAAAAATATTTATCACATGAAAGATGTGAAAACCTTTATGATGTCTCAACACTCTATTAGGAATGCAGCGTGTGTCCTGTGGAGGATGTGCAAAAATACAGTCATGCCCATGATTTTGAAAGGCAGAAAAATTAGACCTTTCCATCTGGCAAATTCTTAATTTACCAACTCAGTCGTTCTGCATGGGCATCTGAGGGAGAGGAAGGAGGTAGGCCCAGCCTTCAGCCAGACAAAATAGGCAAAGGCTTTGGATAAAGAACCTGGAAATGTCCAGGACACAGTGGATAGGGGTCCCATGCTTATCTATCTCTGTCAGCCACGGGCTTTGAACAGCATCCACACCAACGCTTTGTGCGCAAGGTCAGACAAGGCCTCTTCAGTGGGTCTCAGGACTATCCACAGGTCAATTTGCTTCAGGGACCTCCATAATGATGCATTTCTGCTCTACAAATGGATTTCCAAAGTGCACGCCATCACACATCTTGTACAAGACATGGTTAGCTTACTGAACTGTGGACTTGACAAAGGTCAACTCCATTTTAACCTCTTTATCTCCTTCTAGTCTCCAGTACGAGAATCCTTCAGTTTAGGAGAAACGGAATTGTTGGACTGTGTGAAGGGGCACTAGGGGAGGGGCGCTCACACCATTGTGTAGCCCTGCCGTTTTGCCTCACCGCATTGCTTATCCGTGTGTTGCTCAGCACAATGGGTCAGGTTTCCTAAATGCAGATGTGAGACAAAATCAGAGCCCAGTGGAACCAGTGCGCCTCAGCCTTAAATTCTGCACATCTAGTACACACATACGCCCACACACACTTGCACACACAGACAAAACAACAGTTCACAAAGCAGTGTTTAGCCTTACTATGTCTGACTTCCTCTCATCTATTCTATTTTATTCTACAATATTGTATTAAAAAGGAATGCTGATCACGACCTAGTAAGTTGATTCTATGACCTACTAATGAGTTGTGACCCACATTTGGAAAAACACTGATCTAGAGCAATGGATTGCAGCCTTTATAAACCAGTGCATTCTGATATGGCCCACTAAGGGAGGAAAGGTGACCCCACCAATGGAAAATAACTCATCTAAGGCCAGTGGCTTTCAGAAGATTCTGTGGAGCCCCTTGGGAAAGGTGGACCCTGAATGGGGACTGGAAGTGTCTGAGGTTCTTTCCCCCTTTACCAGAGTGGCTCTAATTTAATCTGTTCACGTATTGGGATTCTACATAAGGAACCTTCAAAGAAAGAGTTCTATGGCTAAAGAAAATGGTTTGTAGCCCACAAGCTAGTGAGTTCATCTGTTTCATTTCCCAGGGGACAGAACAAGGCCCAGTAACTCATTCTCCCAGAAAGACTAATTGACTTGCTGAAGACGACATGGAGAGGCAAAGTCAGGGCAGAGCGAGAGGGAGAGAAGACAGGAGATGAGACCTGTGGCAGGGTATTTTTGGGGGTCTTCAGACTGATGCTCACATTTCAAAAAGGTCTAGCAATAAGGACACAGGCAGATCAATGGAAGGACCTGATTCCTTGTCTTTAGGTTAGATTGCTAGTAGACTCAGGGTGGAGAAACTTCTTACCTTCTGGGAGTCAGATTCTCTGCTAAACATCTACATGTGTCTTTGATTAATGAAAGGTGGGAAATAAACTGATCATCTCTGAACACGGGCGGTATGTTCAGAGGAGAGCATCTTTCTTAACCTGGGGTACAGGAGGTGGGAGGTGTTGATGGAAAGAAGCCAGGTACCACTGAGTATGCCCACCAGCCACATCTATCAAGTGTGCCCATTGGGGAGGGAGGGCGACGGGGGGAGGAGGCTCTCTGGCTCTTCCACATTCACATGGAGAAGCTGACCCTGACTGTCAAGGCTCACAGCTCTGTAGCAACCGCTACAACAGATGCTGCTGCCCTAGTTTAGGGCACCCACGCTGGATAATTAGACCTCTTCCCAGGCCCATCTGGTTGCTGCCTGCAGTCACTGCCTTCTGCTCCCAAGAGCCCTTCCTTACCCAGAACCAGACACAGCAGAGGCAAGGTGAGAGAAGCTCTTCTTATGGCTCCCAGAAAGATCCTCTGAACACAGCAGAGGCTGCTGGGTCAATATGATGTCTGGCCAGAGGCATTCTGAAGGAAATCACACTGTTTCCTGGGGTGAACCCAGGGTGCCAGCTATACATGCCTCTGAGGGTTGAAGCCACCCAGGAGACACCCATATACACTCACATGCACAGACCTACACGTAGGAACTAGCCCTGAGGTTACTGCTGGACCCGAGGTCTCAACCCTGGCTGCTACATATTCAAGCTGACTCGGGGACAAAACAACAACAGCACAAACTACAGATGCCCGGGCCTCTCCCAGACCAACAGGATCAAAATCTCCGGCTATAGGGTTCAGGCTCCTTTTGTTTTATTTCATTTTTATCTTCCTAGGAGATTCCAATGTGCAACCAAGAACCACTGGGCTGGAGCAATGGTTTCCAAAGTCAGTGCATACACAAGAATCACCTGGCAAGTTTGTTACAAATTCAGCCCAAGATACTCTATCCACAGAAGTTCTAGAGCAGAAGGGCTGGAGAGGGTAATTATTAACAGGTTATAGGGAATTCATCCTTCCCTAACCAACAGAACTTCATGTCAGTTCTAAACATTTCAAATCTCAAGTAAAGGAATCCTTAATGTTTTATTCCCTGAACATATTCTGTAATCCCTTTATAGATCATAAATTTTTTACTGGACAAATACTGTGACTTCTTCAGATGTAATAATGCATTATCATTACCTTCTTCCCAAACAGCCTTTGGAAGTCTAATAACTCACGGCTGCAAACTCTATTTTCCTTCCCCCTAGTGGGCATCACGATGTCTCATATTTCCTACCCGAGCATCAAAAGGCCGCTTATCCTCAAGGCAAATCTTGGAGGGGTCTTGGATATACTCGGGTATGGAAAAAGCTTCTCAAGGACCCACTGTGGTGGTCCCCAGCCCCTGATTGGTGAGTGCTCTCCTCCTTTCCTCCTGCCCTGCAGCTCTTATAAATGACCAAGACTTACTTTAAGATTCTCAGTCTTTTGTCCATACTATCAGCTTTCCAGGTGGTTCTGATGAAGTGGTCCCCAGAACATGCTTTCAGATATAGACTAATAAAAACCTCCTGCAGTTCTGCTCAAAGGGTACCTAAGGCTGGGGCTGCAGGGTGGTTGCCTAGGGATGGGGGAGCTCATGGGCTCTTCACTGAGCCCCCACTTCCCCAAGCTCCCTGTAGGTGGAATTCTCAGGATTGGGGCTTTTTTCAAACCACACAGGACCCTTGGGAATTCTGGTGTGCCCCAACACTTCAGGGACACTTGGCTTAGTGAGCAACCATTACTGGTAGGGGTGTGGCAGATGCCACAGGTATAGGTGAGGAGTAAAAAGTTGAGAACCACCACAGGAGAGAGAGAGATGTGTCAACAGGCTCCCTACCATCAGGAACCTTACACTGTAGTATGAGATGCACAGTTAAACAGGTGCATTGCTAGCATATCCTCAAACCACATTGGGAGGACTGGCTGCTAGGTAGATGGTCATACAGACAGATGGCCACCCAGCTGCCCCCAGGGCTTGGTAGGGAGAGAATATCGGTCACAGCTGCTGCCTCCTAAGGCAGAGCCAGCAGAACACAGTGCTCTGCAGCCATGTCACTGTGAATAAGCCAGCTCAGAGGATATTATTTTTTGGATCCTGGGAGCCAAGAAAGGCAGTCTGGGTTGCTATAAACAAAAAGGAACCAGTCTGCTTTCTTGCCTTTGTTATTGTCTCAGACAGCACAGAACTAACGAAGGCGGCAAACCGTGGCACCAGACTGTTCCCAGGGACATCACAGAGGGAGTGGATGAAAGGCTTCAGGATAGCTCTGAAAACCTGCCCCTCATTACAAGTGATCCCAACACTTTACAGCAACAGGCAGGCCTCACTGTATCCACCAACAGGCTTCCCCTTCATCAGTGGCTCCAGCTTTTCCTGGGGAGCACAGAGAGGCCCCTCAGAGGCAGGCAAGGCAGCAGGAGCTCCAGAGAACAGGCAGCAACCTCGCCCAGGCCAGAGGCTCAGACACCTGAGCTACCAGTCCCCACCAGCATCGCAGAACCATGGTCTGACACATCATCAACTAATCATTAGAATCCACTGTGTGCGGGAGTACAGCCAAGTGGTCAAGGGCATGGGCTTCAACGGAGCAGGGTGAGACTGCCAGCTCCACCACTTACAACCTGTGTGACTTTGAGCAAGTTCCTGAATCTGTCTCAGCACCTTGGATGAAAAGAATGCCAACCTCATAAGAATTGGGTAGAGTAAAGTATACAACTCATGTCAACGGCTTAGCAAGGCCTGGGACAGGTAAGCATCCCATCAATGTTAACTACTAGTAGTAATATTACTAATATCATTGCCGCTATGTGAAGTGGTAGGTGCATGGCATACTGAAAAGAACAAGGGCTGAGAAGCCAAATTCCGCAGCACAAGTCCCTGCTCTGCCCTGTATCAGCTGCATGACCTTGAACACCTAAACTTTTTAAGCCCCAGCCTCCTTGTCTATAAAATGGACATTATAATTACACTTGCCCTATCTGCCTCAAAGGGTTTTTGTGTGCTTTAAAGCATCTGTGGTGCTGTACTCATGCCAGTTTTATTATCAGAATATCTAGAATTGCCTTTTCTTGCCCCTCATCCTGGTACCAAAAACCAAAAACCAAACCCATTGCCATTGAGTTGATTCTGACTCATAGCAACCCTACAAGACAGAGTAGAACTGCCCATAGGGTTTCTTAGGCTGTAATCTCTTTTTTTTTCCCAGTGCTCATTTTTCTCTTTAAATTGTACTTTAGATGAAGGTTTACAGAACAAACTAGTTTCTCATTAAACAGTTAGTACACATACTGTTTTAAGACATTGGTTAACAATCCCACGCCATGTCAACACTGTCCCTTCTCAACCTTGGGTTCCCCATTACCAGCTTTCCTGTCTCCTGCCTTCTAGTCCTTGTCCCTGGACTGGTGTGCCCCATTAGTCTTGCTTTGTTTTATGGGCCTGTCTAATCTTTGGCTGAAGGGTGAACCTCGGGGGTGAGTTCGTAACTGAGCTAAAAGGGTGGCCAGGGGCCATACTCTCAGGGTTTCTCCAGTCTCTGTCAGATCAGTAAGTCTAGTCTTTTTTTGTGAGTTAGAATTTTGTTCTACATTTTTCTCCAGCTCTGTCTGGGGCCCTCTATTGTGATCCCTCTCAGAGCAGTCAGTGGTGGTAGCCGGGCACCATCTAGTTCTACTGGACTCAGTCTGGTGGAGGCTGTGTTAGATGTGGTCCATTAGTCCTTTGGACTAATCTTTCCCTTGTATCTTTAGTTTTCTTCATTCTTCCTTGCTCTCAAAGGGGTGAGACCAGTAGAGTATCTTAGATGGCCACTCACAGGCTTTAAGACCCCAGACACTACTCACCAAAGTAGAATGTAGAACATTTTCTTTATAAACTATGTTATGCCAATTGAGCTAGATGTTCCTTGACACCATGGTCCTTTATAGAAGCAGACTGCCATATCTTTCTTCCACGAAACAGCTGGTGGGTGCGAACCACCAACCTTTTGGTTAGCAGCTGAATGCTTAAGCACTTCGCCACCAGGGATCCTTCCCATTCTGGTACAGGAGGGGGATATATGACCACCCTACAGCATAGCTAATGTGACAGCAGCCCATTGCAACAGTGTTTCCCTTCCTTGACAACACCTGGGGGATCTTGTTCTACAGACAACCAAGGCATTCAAAGTCTAGTCTAAGCTCGGCTTAGCTAACCAGCAGTGCTAGGAAGAATACCCCAAAGGGAAGTCTGCCCACTGCCAGCCCCAAATGTGTTGCCATTTTCCTTCTAGTCCATGATTGTATCTTTTATAGAGACCAGTAGAGAGCTCAAAGGTAGCAACAAGACTGAACAATGTTCAGCTGCAGGCTCCCGTCCTCTAGGGAGCTTTTTCTGGTCCCCGGGCCCCTAATCCACTCCTTCTGTAAACTTCACCACCACACTAGGTCTGTGTCTCCATGTTTAACCTCTGAGTTGCTCTGAGAGGCCATTTTGGGCTTCTCTGATAGGCTGGCAGTTCTCTGAGGGCAAAGACTCTGCCTTGGTCAACTTTGGAGCCACCATACAAGGTAGCCTAAGGCTGGCCACATAGATAGTATTAATCAGATTTGCCGATGGATGAGGTGTGGGTTGGTTGGTTGAGTATGAGTGTAGAATTCCTAACGTGTGTGCAGTTTCCTCTTGAAGCCTTTTTCCAAAGGGGCCTGGGTGCTTAGGTGGCAGCTGGAGAGATGCTTTTTCCTCATGAGTAACCTAAGGACCCCCCTCAGCTTCTGTCCCGCTGAGCTCTGCTGGAGGAGAGCACCTTCACGGACATCAGTGATTCCATCATGTCCCCAGAGCATTAAAACTGGGGTAGGCTCCAGCCCACCCTCCCCACCATATTCCAAACCAGCTGGTCCCACATCCCCGTCATAAGCTTTCCAAAGGTTCACAGCCTCCAAATGGATTAAGGCCTCTATCCTCCGTGCAGTTGGCTGGATAAGTGTCCACTCTGTAGACCCACTTTTTTCCTAGGGTATAGGCTTGGGGACAGTGATAGGAAAACTATTCACTGGCAAATTTCTGATATTTTGAACTTCATATGATTTCTGTCTACTGCTCAGCTGGCTGAGATCCTGGCAGAGACAGGAGATTTATCTGAAAGACTCCCGGAAAACCCCACTACCTGGGTGGTTGGCAAATTTTCAGTCCCCTTCCTTCCTTCAGAGAGCTTCTTCCTGACATGAAGGGCCTAGTGAAGAGTTTGCCGGAGAGTGAAGGGGATGTGGTGGGGCAACAAGAAGAACAGCAGCCCCTGGACTCTCTGTCAACCCAGCACTAAAACCATTCCCAAGGCCAACTCTAAAGATTAGACTGGACTATGGGACATAAAAGGATACTCATGAAGAATGTGCTTCTTAGCTCAAGTAGATACATGAGACTAAATGGGCAGCTCCTGTCCAGAGGTGAGATGAGAAGACAGAGAGGGTCAGGAGCTGGTTGAATGGACACTGGAAAGCAGAGGTGGAAAGGAGGAGTGTGCTGTCACAGTTTGGGGAGAGCAATTAGGGTCACATAACTATGTATGTATAAATTTTTGTATGAGAGACTAACTTGAATTGTAAACTTTCACTTTAAGTACGACAAAAAAATAAAAATTAAAAAAAGAACAGCAGTCTCAGCAGAAAAGCCACTTGTAGGAAGCAATTTGTGCTTTATTTAGGGGTTGCTTGCAAGATAAGTAGGTTCTCTGGAGTGTGCAGCCAGGAAAGAATGGGTGATCTATCTTACACAAGGAACAGCTGATAGCAACCAACTCCGATGGGAGGACAGGGGCTCTCCAATCTGGATATGGGCTGTGTTTGCCACTGTTCTGCACTGCCTGGCTGGGGCGGGGAGAGAGATTTGCAGGGCTCAGTGCCAATGCCCAGCTGGCAGACTCCCTGGCTCAGGGCAGGCCCAGGGCTTGAAGGGCAAGAGGAGTGGGGGTGCAGCAGGGACTGGTCCTTCCCTCACACTCTTTCTAGCCTGATGTATTTCTTGAGGCTGCCTTCTCTGCCCTCAGTAAATCAAACTGAAGTCAATTCAAGATGAGTATATTCCAAAAGAGGAGAGACAGAGAATATACTAAATGTTAGCAGTCATTTCTGAATTGTGCCATTGATGATTATTATTAATTGTATATTGGGAAAACAATAATAGATCACATTTTAAGTGTTTATCGAGCCCCTACTGAATGCACAAGGTTGGGCAAAGACACAGACTCATACACTCAGTCTAGTTGGAGTGATAAAACTAATGATTCAAATGTTTAAGTAAACCAGCTATGCTATGCTTATTAAACACCCACTATGTGCCAGACACTGTGTTAAGTATTTGCATGTACGTTGTATCGTTTCATCTTCAGAATAACTATATGGGGTATGTATTACTATCCCTATTTTATAGATAGGAAAACCAACACTCTGAGAAGTGTCTTGGACTGATTACACAGCAAATCGGGGGCAGAGGTAGCAGCCATGTCACCCACATCACCCTCCCCTATCCTGCCCCACTGCCCCAATTACAAACCCAAAACCCTCCTCCCTCCAACGAGCCACTCTCAGCCCACCTCTGGCACATGAAGGCCCAGAAAATCCCTGACTATATAGTATGCTATTGAATAAAATTAAATAGAACTCAGTAGTAGCCCTATTGACTTATTTGACTATCTCAGAGCAAAATACTCCAAGTTAAGAGCTTTGGATGAATGAAAATACATTTATTGAGCAATCAAATTAAAGCGCCCTGGGCCAAGAAAATGCTCTTGTA
Source organism: Trichechus manatus latirostris (assembly GCF_000243295.1). Lineage (NCBI taxonomy): Eukaryota > Metazoa > Chordata > Mammalia > Sirenia > Trichechidae > Trichechus > Trichechus manatus. Next base: position 3,604,252 of record NW_004443942.1, read on the forward strand.
TATAACTTATTTTATACATACAAACGAAGTCTTATTCAAACGTTGGAAATGAAAAGTTTGCCTTTCAATGGAGAATCTGCATTTGAATGAAAGGTGCCTTAGTTACTCACCAGAGATGCAAGATCTGATTAATGCTGTGTATTTAACATTTAGAAAGCCTGAGGATTCCAGAAGGCTCATTTCAGGCCTGAAGGCGGCAGCATGTGCAGCAAGTGCAGGGTGAAACATGCAAACTTCACTTTCAGCATCCTGAGTACCATCTCTGGAGGAAGCTATCCTTTTTCAAAGCCAAAGTGTGTGTGTGCGTGTGTGTGTGTGTGTGCGCGCGCGCGCTCTCATGCGTGATGGGGGAGAAAAGGGTAAGTTCATTCCTACACCATTAAGTTTGTTCATTCAACAAATGCTAATTGAGCACCTACTACCTGTTAATCACCTTGCTAGGCACTAAGGCTATAGCAGTGAATACTTCAGATAAATCTCTGCTTCATGGAGTCTACATTCTTCTGATGTCTCCAGACAGACATTAAGTAAAATAAACTTAGAAACCAGGGAATTACAGATTGTGACAATTGTTATAAAGGAAATAAACTCAGTGGCATAATAAAGAGAAACTGGGAGGGAAAGCGCTGCTTTAGAAAGAGTGGCCAGCAAAGGTCATCCTCAGGAGGAACACTGGAGCTGCGATCTGAAAGATGAGAATGACCCAGCCATGGCACAGAGGAAATAACAAATGTAAAAGCCTTGTGGCCAGAAAGAACTTGGGTTCAGAACTAAAACGAGACCGGGTGATTGGTTTAGAGAGAGAGAGGGAACAAATGGTAAAGACAGGGTTAGGAAGGCTGGGGAAAGATCACACAGGACCCTGCAAGCCACAGTAAGGAGTGTACATCTTGTTCTAGCAGCAGTTGGAAAATTCTGAAGTGTTGTAAGCAAAGAAGCAACGTGATCTGATTAACATATTAAAAAAAAAAGTTCATTCTAGTCAAGAATGGATGGGAGGAGGCGGGGCCAAGATGGCAGAGTAGTTAGATGCTTCTGGTAGACCCTCTTACAACAAAGACCCCAAAAAACAAGTGATTGATTATATATGGCAATCTGGGAGCCCTGAACAGCAAAGGCAGAGTTGAGGAACCAGACTGAGTGGCAGGGCAAGGGAGAGACGGTTCAGAAGCAGTGAGGAGTTGCCAGACCTGACCTGGTGAGAGCCTGAGCCCTTCAGGCCTGATCAGCTTGGGGATGAGTGGTGAGGCAGGTAAGCAGCCGTGCTCAGGAGGCACATTTTCCACACCAGGAGAGACCCAGAACCAGAGATTCTACATGGTCACCCAGAATCAGTGAGAAGCAGCCCTCCATGAAAGATAAGTACTTGGTATGGCTTACCGTGTGGATCAAAAAACACCCTCCTTAGGGATAAACCTCTCTCCCATTTACCTCCCTGCTCCTTGCTCTACACTGGATCCTGGACTGGCTTCAGCAATTGCCGAGTGCCCTGGGCCAGAAGCAGGATCCGTCACACACCCGGAGCCATTCTCCCTGCCTTGGAGAGTGAACAAATTAACAAAGAGGGGAAAAAATAAACTGCCAGCTCCCCGAAGCCAGGAACCCAGGGTAGGCACATATCCTTTGCCTAGGCACAGGCATAAAGGATCCATGGACTTTGAGTGCCTTCCCCCCGGAATAGACTTGTGTTGGCCCATCTCAACAGTATAGGCCCTAATTATCGCAGTACAGCAGGATATATACCGAAACTCTAACTTTAACTGTTTCAGCTGTGAAGTGGCAGGTGCTTGACATTTTACACTTCTCTGCCCATTAAGTAGGACCTTCACCTACCCACATCAGGGGCCTGAGGACTGGTGGCTCCACCCATGCCACCTAGCCACCTGCGATAGGGGCCCATGAATAAGAGGTGGCCCCCAGTCCTTACAGCCAACAGGATTAGGTGCTCATAGTCCGGCTGCAAAACCCACCCACCTATGCGTTCTAGGGAACAGGGATAGGCCTTCCTCCTGGACACTCGAGGGTGGCCGTCAGCCCCCTGCCTTGCTCGGAGTGTGTCCCCCTGATGCCGCCAGATGCCTGTGCCTACACCAATCACCCATGTCTGTCTAGGACTGTAGGTGAGAGCCTACACTACACACTTGGTAGCTATCTACCTGGGCACCTGAGCTGAATCCGTACAGGAGTGGGTGGACTCCTGAGCTCACATACCTAGTAACAGATCTAACCACCTGGTGACAGGGCATTAGAGCTTCAAAGGTGCCAACAATCAAACTAGTTCATACGAGCAGCCTATCTGGGCATATCACAACAAAACAAGAAGCTAGGACACAGTAAGTGAACATAAAATAAATAAATACAAAAACTTATTGATGGCTCGGAGACAACAGTCAATATCAAATCACATAAAAAGGCAATCCAGGATGGCTTCAGCAAGCTCCCAAAATAAAGAATCTAGAAATTTTCCAGAGGAGGAAAATTTCTTGGAATTACCAGAGGCAGAATACAAAAGATTAATATACAGAACCCTTCAAGAAATTAGGAAGGAAATTAAGCAAAATGTAGAAACATCCAAGAAACCTACAGACAACGTAGTAGAGGAAATTAAAAAAATTAGAGAAGAGCATAATGACAAATTTAACAGGCTGCAAGAATCCATAGAGAGACAGCACTCAGAAATCCAGAAGATTAACAATAAAATTTCAGAATTAGGCAACTCAATAGAAAGTCATAGGAGCAGAATTGAGGCAATGGAAGTTAAAATTAGTGAGACTGAAGATAAAGCAATTGACACCAACTTATTTGAGGAAAAATCAGATAAAAGGATTTTAAAAAATGAACAAACCCTAAGAATTATGTGGGACTCTATCAAGAGCAATAACCTACGAGTGACTGGAGTACCAGAATGGGGGTGGGGGGGATAACAGAAAATACAGAGAATTGTTGAAGATTTGTTGGCAGAAAACTTCCCTGATATTGTGAAAGATGACAAGATATCTATCCAAGATGCTCATCAAACCCCACATAAGCTAGATCCCAAAAGAAAGTCACCAAGACATATTATAATCAAACTTGCCAAAACCAAAGATAAACAGAGAATTTTAAGAGTGGCTAGGGATAAACGAAAAGTCATCTACAAAGGATAGTCAATAAGAATAAGCGTGGACTACTCAGCAGAAACCATACAGGCAAGAAGGCAATGGGATGACATATATAAAGCCTTGAGGGAAAAAAACTGCCAGCTAAGAATTATATATCCAGCAAAACGGTCTCTCAAACATGATGGCGAAATTAGGGCATTTCCAGATAAACAGAAGTTTAGGGAATTTGCAAAAACCAAATCAAAATTGCAAGAAATACTAAAGGGAGTCCTCCAGTTAGAAAATCAGTAACATCAGATAACAAACCAAGACTAGAACACAGGATGGAGCAACCAGATATCAACCCAGATAGGGAAGTCACAAAAGTAAATCAAAGCTGAAACACTGAAAAGATGGAAACAGACGTCAATATGTAAAAGATGACAAAATTAAAACAAAAAAGAGGGACTTCAAAAATGTAGACATAGATTTTTCATATGGAGAAGAAGTCAAGGCGATATAAAGAAATAAAAGACTGGTATAAATTTAGAAAAACAGGGGTAAATATTAAGGTAACCACAAAGGAAACTAACAATCCTACAAGTCAAAATAAAAAACTAGAAAAATATAAAGACTCAGCAAACACAAAATCAACAACAATGAAAAAGATGAAAATACATAAAGAAA
>NW_004443942.1:3612451-3693267 GCF_000243295.1 Trichechus manatus latirostris
AACTCTTCAGACAGGGATTGGACTGGACTGTGGGACATAAAGTGATACTCATAAGGAGTGTGCCTCTTAGCTCAAGTAGATACAAGAGACTAAACGGGTAGCTTGTCTGGAGGTGAGATGGGAAGGTAGAGAGGGTTAGGAGCTAGTTGAATGGACATGGGGAATCAGGGGTGGAAAGGAGAAGTGTGCTGTCACAGTATGGGTGAGCAATTAGAGTCACATAACAATGTATGTATAAATTTTTGTATGGGGGGAAATAAAAAGAATGGATGGGAGGAGACCAGTTAGGAGCTGTTGAGTAGTCCAGGCAAGAAGTGGCTTGGATGAGGCTGGTAGTATTGGAGATGGAGAGAGATGGCTGGAAATACCAGGCTTTAAAGTTAAGTAAAGGTGAGTTCATTCATTCATTCATTCACTCAACAAACACTGAAGATGAAATGTAAAGTTCAAAGAATTATTTAGGATTGTATCAACAATGTTTTAGAACTACAGAGTCTCCCAACCATGGGAAGAGTTGCTGAAGCAGAAGCAGGTCTCTGGAGGCTGAAATTCACCACAGATAATGTTATCGATAACCTAGAAAATATATTAGAGGACCTGAGATAATCTGTTCTGTAAAAATAGCATGGGGGAAGTATCTGACCTCCTCTAACCTCACAAGGGGGAAGAAGAATCAAGATCAACAGCCAAAGGCTGATTCCTACGAGGTGGAGGTCAGACATGCTTCTTCTCTGCACTATACTTACCAATTCCGACACCAACTTTCCCTCCCACAGCACTCTCTACTTCTCTGCTGGGTTTGATAATTCATTGCAACAGCCACACAGAACTCGTAGACAATACTCACAATCATGGGGTTTACTAGGGAAGTAACAGTTACAATTCAGGCTCAGGAATGCTTAAGATACAGTTCTTCCATCAAGACAGCCTCTTCCCAGCCATGCTCACAGCCACGCCCCTCTGCCCAAAGGCACTCAGCTTTCTTTCTCTGTGGTCCGGGAAGCCCACCATACCATCCCCTGCTGTCAGGTCTGTGCTGTCACTGCTTCTCACCATCTTCAGGGTTATATCTCCCTCTCTCTGTAGGTCTCCGCTTCCAGATGCTTCTCAGTACAGGGATCCCAGGACCAAAAGACGTGCTGACTTCTGACTCTTCTTCCTTGGCTGGTGGTGGGATCCTCTCTCTCCTGCCTCTGGGATAACTCACCTCAAGCCCGGCAGGATAGTAAAACTGACCAATCCTCTGGTTAGGCCGCAATTACCATATCTGCACCGTCCTGCCCAATCATATGGGTGGGAGTTACACGAGATCATGGCTAGAAAGGCCACACAAAAGTGATCCATTGCACGGCAGTTCACAAAGCTGTCTGAAATGCCCTGACCTGCCTCTCCCCAGAGTTGGGATCTAAAATAAAAAGGGGTACCTAACTTGAGTAAAATGGTCCTATGCCTGATGATCCCCTGACCACACACTGCCACACTCACCAGGGGAAAGTTATCTCACTTATGCAACAAATAAAGAGGGGCTACTGAGTACCCTGTACATTTCAACATGTAGACTTCAACTCTCTCCCATTTCAATTTTATCACAACAAAGAGAATAACCAAACAAGATCTCCCCTTTCTTTTCCTTATAATTCTACTTTATGTCATCTCTCTTGGTGCTTTCTACCTGCATAACGCATCTTCTTATCATATTATAGTTGCTGCATGTCAAATAGCTGATAATTATCACATTTCTAGAGCCTGTTAACATCCACTTTCCACAGTGATATCCTTCTAAATCTCCATGTAAGTCATTTATTTCATTTTTTTATGAAGATCACAGGTAGGTGCTCAGTGGAAAAACAATCATTAATCTCATTAAAACAGCAGGGTGAGAAGCTGAGAGCATGGCTCCTGACATCCTAAGAGTTTACAGTGCGGCTCCCGAGAGCCCAGATTGAGTTTTGTTCCTTTTAGTCATAATGAATATTAAAATCTAAAAGCATAGTTTAAAACAAAGTCTTCAACACTTGACCAGGGGCTGCCTGATCCTGTGGCTTGTGTTCAGCATGGTACTTAACAATACTGCTAGCCAGGCCCAAGAGGAGCCATACTAACAGTTGTGGTATCTGCTCGACACTTATTTGTTGTATTTCTAGAAGATGCCCAGCCTTGGGCGGTTCACACTGGAAAACTAAAAAAGCGCCAGCCCAAACCTTCCAGCCTCAACAGTTCATGTGTGAAGCAAGTCCCCAGTGGCATTCCGGATTGTCACAGTCTTAGTCCAATAGGCATCTTGTGTCCACAGAATTCCAAATTAATGCAGACCTCTCCTCTACTGTCCACTCAGGAGGGAACAACATGAGCCAAATCCAGGAACAAAGTTGGAAGCATCATGGTTTCCATGACTTATCAGATTCTCTACACTCAAGATTTCCCTTCCTGTATGATGATAGATGAATGAACATGGCGAACAGAGGAGTGTCCCTCTCTGTGCAACCTTCTCTTCTAGTACCCTGGACACTCTGATCTCAACATTAGTTCAAGAATCATATTTTCCCTTCTTCTCTTCCTGCCAGGTCCATGGAAATCAGAAATCAATTAGTACCAAACCAAAAACCTGTTGCCGTCAAGTCAATTCTGACTCATAGCTGCCCTATAGGACAGAGTAGAACTGCCCCATAGGGTTCCAAAGAGCAGCTGGTGGATTCAAACTGCTGACCTTTTGCTTAGCAACCAAGCTCTTAACCACTGTACAATCCTCCCCAAAAAACCAGCTGATAACTCTAACTCAATGCCAAGGTTCTCATAAGTAGCAACGGAATTCGGGGTCATCTAAACATCAGTAACAGTAATAATGGCAATAACAGCACAGAGAAGTGACTCCTCATAGTCACGTCTCCCTGGGATTCCTACCCTTGCAATAGAGGACTTATAGGGTCTGGAACTGTTCAGATCAGGGATCTAGATATTAAAAAACCAAGGAAATACAGTTCTGTTCTCTTTCTTATTTTCTGCTGTGGTTATTCAGGAATACTCAGAGCCAGGGAATGTGATTCCTCTTGGGTGAACAGAGCTAATTGGACACATTCAGAAGGGAGAAATTTCTCTTATAGCCTATAAAATTAAACGCAATAAATAAATAAATGAAACACGTTCCCTATGACTGTGGAGGTGCTGTGGCATCCTCCTTTCTTGGCTCATAAAGCATCACCCGGCACTCTTGCTCTACTATTGACAGCTCCAGTGACAAGGCTGAGCTATCAGCTTACTAATTGGAATGTCCTTTTCTCAAGAAATGTTTTTTCTGAAGGAATCAAATGTCCAGCCCCAACTGTCTCTTTTCAGGAGCCATAGCCCAGAGGCACTTAGACATTTCCAATGGATATCGCATGGAAACTTTGGCATGGTGTGACAGGGACTTAAGGGGAGGCAGACTCTTGACAATGCTCATGTAACAAGAATGCTAAGCTGGGAATTTTCTCTAAGGCACCAAGATGTAATGGTTACCAGGGTCCCAAATGAATTCTTAGACATACCAGGGCATGAAATTTCAAAGTAGGTGTTATGGATTGTGTCCCACAAAAAGAAATGTGGAAGTCCTAACTCCTGAAGCTGTAAATATGACTCTGTTTGGAAATAGGGGATTTCTTTTGCTATGTTAATGAGGTCATACCAAACTAAGGTGGATCCTAAACCTGATCACTTCTCGGTGGTGTCTTATAAAAAGAGCAGAATAGACACAGAAGCATACACACAAGGGGAGAGGCCATGTGACACAGATGCATCTATCAACAGAAAAAGAATGCCAAGGATTTTGGCAGCCACCAGAAACTTAGAGAGAGACTCACAGAAGGAATCGACATGACTGAGACCTTCATTTGGACTTTAGCCTCCAGAACTGTGGAAAAATAAATTTCTGTTCTTTAAAGTCACCCATTTGTGGTATTTCTTGATACAGTAGCACCTGGCAACTAAAAGACAGTTAAAAACCAGTTGCTGTAGAATTGACTCTAACTTATGGAGACCCCGTGTGTGTCAGAGTAGAACTGTGCTCCATAGGGTTTCCAGTGGCTGATTTTTCAGAAATAGATCTCCAGGTCTTTCTTCTGAGGCACCTCTCAGTGGACTTGAACCTCCAACCTTTCAGTTAGTCAAACTCTCAGCTACTATATGTACCAGGAAGTCAATACATAATGCCTAGTATTGGTAACTCCAGGTATAGTGGTACAAACATATTATTTAAAAACATGGAGGTAAATATGAGAAGAAACAGCTAAAAGGGTTAAACAGGGCTCCTTTTGGGGGCAGGATTGGGAAGAGGATGGTGGTAAGGCAGAGAACTACTTTATTTTATTATAGCATTTTGGTACTCCTGATTTTTTTTTTTTTTTTAACTATGTAAAGGGTTACCTTGATAAAAGTATAAAAAGTAATGATCCATTCTAGGGATTCATTGCCGAGGGATATCGTTAAACTCATTAACCTACAGTTTATAAAACTGGCCTTCTGTTCCCATGTGAAAAAAATCAGGCCATGTATTTATCTATGGTCTCCAGCCCCAGTCCCACTGCCCACCACTCACTGAACCCTGTGGTTAGTGGACCAGTGCTTTCTTCTGCAAATTCACTTTCTGGGAAGTCTCATCTAGTGGAGTTCTGCAGTAATTCACTCAGGCCAGACACACGAACTCACTGAAGACAGCTCGTGTTCCATGTCAGTGTGTCTCAAGTCAACTTGCCCTGTGCATAGGTAAGTTACCTAGATGTTCTACCACCTTAATCAATCCAGGAGTGAGGAGAAGGCAAGAGGATAAAGGGAGAGGAGCAAAGCCACCACCAGTAGGCTGAAGAAGAGAGATGAGTGGCAACAAAATCCTCCTTTTGAGTGTTCAGATCCAGTAGGGGAATCATGGCTCTTTGCCACCTTCCCTGTCTTAGGCTTCAGCTTCCTCTGCCCTGAATACATCATAGAATCCATCCATATAATTTTGTTAAATTTCAGACTGGGCCAGGCCCCCGTGCAACCAGCACACCTGTTCTGGGCACTTAGCTCCACTCTGGAGCTGTGCTCTCTGCACTGCTAACCAACCCAAAACCCACTGCCTTCAGTTGATTCCGACTCATAGCCATGCTACAGGACAGAGTAGAAGTTCCGCATAGGGTTTCCAAGGCCATCAATCTTTATGGCAGCAGACCGCCACATCATTCTCCCACAGAACAGCTGATGGGTTTAAACTGCCGACATTTTTGGTTAGCAGCAGAGGGCTTTCACCACTGTGCTAGCGGAGCTCCTGCACTGCTCGCAGGGCCAGCTTATTAATAAAGTTCTCCATCATGGCCCACAGCCCACAAGCGAGAGAATGAGAAGGGGATTTGGGGAGAGGCCCAGCTTGGGCAGCTCTGCAGTGAAGGGACTGCATAGAAGCTGGGGAATGACGGATAGCATCCCCAAGTCTCATGGAAAGAGAGGACCATCCTCCCCCAGGGGTGAGACCCCTGCCTCCACAGTCACATAGAAGCCATGGGGACAGTCACAGTAGCCTGGATTTCCATAGACAGGACAGTCTGTCTTCTTCTCAGAGGTCCTTGGCCTGTCCCAGTGGGAATTCAGAAACATGGATGCTAAAGGCAAATGTCACTAAGAAAAGAATAAAAACAAACTAGTGTCTAGGCATGCTAAGGCAATGGGTCTCAGCTAGCTGCCTTCTGGAATCAGCTAAAGCCAAACCTCCAGTCACCATCCATGTATAGTCGTGGGAGATAAGGAATGAAATCCTCCAGAGTTAGACATGTAGAACTTGCCCTGCCTGGTAGAGTTCTAGCTAGTTACTCCTCAAAGTGTGGTCCATGGACCAGCAGCATGGGCATCTCCCAGGAGCTTGTCAGAAATGCAGAATAATCTTGGACTCCAGTCAAGACCTACCGAACCTTAATCCGCATTTTAACAGGATCCCCTTTTGCTCAGATTCACTCCATTTGTTCAGAGTTCTCGTCTTTAAACCCTGAGAAGCTCACAGGTTTGCCAGCCTGAAATCCTGACTACTTTCCCATTGGTCCAATCTGATGCCCACCATTGTGCCTATGAGACAGAATGTCACACCTCCAGGCCTCTGCTCTTGCTGCTCTCTTTACTCAAGTGCCTTCCTTCTCCCAGCCTTCCAGGAAGCTTCCCCTGACCCTCTGAGCTATAGGAGGCTCTCCTCTGGCTCCCACAGTATTCTCCCTCAGTTCTAGCCTTGCCTTCAGCAGACTGTGCAGCTCTGTTGATGTTTCTGTCTGCCCATCACACTGAGAGCTCTGTGGTCACCTTTATACAACCACCTCCTAGCACACGCACATACCAAACATTGCCGTCCAGTTGATTCTGGCTCATGGTGGCCCCACGTGTGCAGAGTAGAACTGTGCTCCATAAGGTTTTCAAGGCTGTGACCTTTCAGAAGAGATGACCAGGTCTTTTTTTTTTTTTTTTTTGAGGTGCCTCTGGGTGGGTTTGAACCCCAAACATTTCAGTTAGTGGTTAAGCGCTTAACCATTTGCTCCACCCAGGAACTTGCCCTCCTAGCACAGACACTTAAATAATTTTAGTTGAAGAGAACAGAATGTCCACTGGCCATTTTTCTGAGGGTAAATAGCCCATTCAATCTGGAGGGACCGATGGCTGTAGAACTAAGAATGTGCCCCCAGGAGGCCCAGCTCCCTCCTGGCCTGTCACACACAACCGGGGGTGGGAGGGGGGAGGCCTGTAGAGGGCTCTGGAAAAGTCACAGCGCCAACCCCATGAGGGGTGGTCCTCCCCTTCGCCAGGGCTGCTGAAGCCCATTCAGAAATACTCACACTTTTGCTATCTTGATGGAGGCAAGACTCTGAAGGCAGAAGGCACTAGAGTCAGCCCCTGGTGACGTTAATGGGCTGCATGAGGGCAGGTTGATGGGGGCTGTACCTTCAAGATGCACCAGTGTTTTTTCAATAAATAATGAGCTCAATATCCATGGGGGAGTTGGTATTTAGCCTTCTTCCTGTGTGTTTTTGAGGGGTGATTAACGTGGTTCTGAAAGAGAAGCTGTGAAATACATGTGGGCAGATGCAGGTTGAAATGAAAGCCTCGAGCAGATCGGCCATCCTGAGCAGGTTGGCTTTAACGTGGAGCCCCCCTCACCCTTATCTAATCTCCCAAGAGCTCAGTGAGATAACTATTACTATCTGCATTTTACAAATAAGGGACCAGAAGCTCAGAGCAGTTAAAAATAAAAAAAAGATTGTCCAAAGTCATACAAAAGCCGAGTGCTGGAGTCAGGAAGCCCATCTAAACCCATCTAAGGCAGAGCCCCTGCGAATGTAGGGGGCCTTCTGCTGACCACTGGGAACCCAGGCTAGTTCCAAGCAACTTGCTTCAATTCAAAACACCCAGGTGAAATGTGAATAAAGCACCCAAGTGTCTCTCTACTGCCTTCAAATGATAAATGAGCACAAGAGGGAGCATACAGAAAGTCACATGATTTACAAGAACAGGAGTCCCAGGGATTAGAAGGACAGGGTCCAAGTTATACTGGGACCACAGCAGCCCTGGGAAAGGGGAGGACAAGGAGCTGGCACCAGCCCAGGAGAAGTGCTGAGAGACTAAAGAGCTGTATAGTGACTCTTGGGAGAGTAGCCCACAAATAAACATACCCAGATGAAAGGTAGAGAGGCCCCAGTGCCTAAAGCTGGGAGCAGCCAGGGCTGGGCAGCATGAAACATGAGCTTCAGCATCTACCATGCCCAGAGATAATCCTGGCTCTGCCACTAACTAAGTACGAGACCTTGGGCAAGACACTCAGCATTTCCAAGCCAAAGTTTCCTCATCAGTACAACGGTGATAATTAAACCAACCTGGAGGTGAGCGTGTCATAATATATAGAGAAATGTTTATTATGCTTACTAGGCTAATATCTATTATGCTAATTCCTCCCAGGCAGACAACTCTTTAGAAAGCCACTTTTGACTGCTGGGTAGAAAGTGAACACGCACACACTCTCCCCTCAAGAAGCAGGGCACCAGCTGTGGCCGAGGCATCAGAGAGGGGAAAAATTGGCCTGCGTGGGCCAGGGTAAAGAACTGGGGGTCTGCTCCTGAAAAAGAAAAGGCGAGAGAAAAGGACAGTCAAGAAGTATTAGGACAGCAAGATGATATGAGTCTGGGATAAATTGTAGGGCAGAGTAACTCCATGAAGGAGCCCTGGTGGTGCAGTGGTTAAGCACTCGGCTGCCAACTGAAAGGTCAATGATACAAACCCACCAGCCGCTTTGCGGGAGAAAGATGTGGCAGTCTGCTTCCATAAAGATTACAGCCTTGGAAACCCTATGGGGCAGTTCTGTTCTGTCCTATAGGGTTGCTATAAGTTGGAATCAACTCAACGGCAATGGGTTTGGTTTGATTTTTTGAGTAACTCCATGAGGTAAAATGGTCAACAGATATTTTAAGAACTTTGAGGCTTCTGGAGCCAGTTAAAGTTATTGCTCTACTAAATCTTTGGAAGAGCCTACTGCGCACCTGAACGCTGTGCGTGGGTGAATTCTCTGTGTGGAACTTGTAGCCTGTCAGCACAGTAAGCACATCACAGAGGTGGTGCATGTGAAGACAGGCAACCAGGAGGCGGAGGAGGCCTTGAGTCTCTGGGAATGAGCAGGAATTTCCAAGGAGGGTTTTGTACTCCCAGAGGAATTACCAGGAGTTATCTGTAGATCTCTGAGGAGCAAGTGGGCCTCAGCTGACACCTGGATCACATTTGTAAGATCACTTGCACCATTCCAGGCAATACCTTCCCTCTTCTTGCTTTATTTTTTTCCTGTATTCATTTCCTGAAAATTTTGTGCCTGTCACAACGTGCTCTGAAGGTCAGAAACCCATCTCCCATTATGGGAAAGAAAACTAACGGAATACAGGTGTTTTATGAGATGAAGAGTGCAGACCCCACAGGTCACGTACACAGGACACGTGTGTCCCTGTCAAGAAGGGACAGAGTTGAGGAGTCAATATGAAAGCTAAATAACTCCAAGTGGGTTTTCTTCCTCTTCTTTTTTTTTAATAATTCATAGTACCAGACAGGTTGACAACTTATTGAAAATGGTTCCTCACCTGGAAAGTGCTTATTACTTACAGTGTACCATCGTTATTACATTGATACTGACATTTAACACTCAATAAATCTCCACTCCCACCATAGAGGTAGGCGTGACAGCCAACAGGAGTCCCTGTTTTTCTTTGCATCCCTGCATGAGTATTGCTCTGCTCCTAGGTCCCTCAAATCAAAGGCAAATCTAAGCGGGAAAGATGAGGCCCTGGATGCCTATGTGCAAGCTGATGGCTCTTTCCAGCCATCAGGTCTGCTAACAGTGGCTGATATATCTACATAAAGGGAGCTCCAGTGGAGCTAAGTGAGTGCGTGAAGGAAGGGATGTTCCTGGCACCCCCACCACATGTCCTGGCAAGGCATCTGAGGCCTTTCACAGTCCAGCCTCCCCTGCTACCACTCTCTTCCCCATGGGATGACCAACCATCATCACCCAACAAGCCAATGTGCCCATAACCTCTGGGCCTTTGCCTATATGGTTCCCTCTGCCCAAACACCCAACTCCCCCCATTCAAAAATCAAATGCCTTCTATTATCTAGGCTAACCTGAGCCTGCCTCTGTGCATACCTCAGCCTGCCCCTCATGGAAGAATTCCACAGGGTCTATTCTGTACCTCTGCAGACCACACGCAGACTGCATACAGGTCCACTCAGCTTGCAGTTATTATGCTGTATTTCCATGAGATTCTTCAAGACAAGGGCTGGTCTTACTCATTTCAGTATCTGACCTCCTCCAGAAGGTCCAGAATCAAACTATCTAAAATGAATAAATAAATGAATGAGCAAATGAATGAATGAGCTTGTCACTTTCTTCCTCATCCTCTCCGCCTTCTCTTTACTGTCTCTACCTGGCAATTCCACAGACTCTGACCTCTTTGGCTTTGCTAAGTCTCTGATACAGTAGATCATGGTGGTTAATAGTTTGGGATCTGAAGTCAGACAAACCTGCTTATGACCCTGCCCTTAAGCTTATTGATTACATGGTTTCAAATAAGTCTCCTAAGCCCTTTGAGCCTTAACTGCCTTATCTGTAGAACGTGGATAATAATATATACCCGATTAGGTGGCTGTGAGGAGCCCTGGTGTGCAACAGTTAAGCGCTTGGCTGAGACTCAAAAAGGTTGACAGTTTGAACCTACACAACCGCCCCAATGGCTCCATGGGAGAAAAACTTGGCTATCTGCTTTCGTAAAGACTACAACCTGCAAAACCCTATGGGGCATTTTCAATCTATCATATGGGGTTGCTATGAGTCTAAATCAACTCGACAGCACCAGACAACAACAGGGGGCTGTGAGGTAGCGCGTGTAAGTGCTTGCCCAGTCCCTGCTAGCCAGGAATATTCATGATTTCCTGCCCTGGGAGGACAGCAGAGGCCCAGTCCGGCCTGGCCCAGGTGGTATGAGTTGTAGGCAGGCTCTATTCAGCCTGGCCCAGGTGGTATGTGATTGGCCTGGGATACAGCAACACCCAGGACAAAGCCAGTCTGGATCAGCAGAAAGCCAGCTCAGTAGGCTTTTTGCAGAGAAAGGCAAGAGTATCACTTCCAAGGGCGTGCCGTCAGATGAATGTGGAGAATGCTGTGTTAGTCTCCAGTTTGTAATTAGAGCATCATGCAGATGAGTTCTGCTCCATGGCCTATTAACATTTCTTCTCTACAGGGTTTCAAATGACTTCTTGCTGCTAGGAGTAGCTTATGCTGATCATTGGTTTAGCAAATGTCAAAGGCCTCTTGGGCTGTGCAGGGACATGTTACCCAGCTCCCTAAGGCTGTAACTCCAGATCTTCTGATGCATGCTGGAGAGAGGGTGACAGGAACCTTCAGGTCCCCCAAGCCACGGAACAACGTGCAGGGCAGACTCCCGGGTGTCGGGGCCTCCAATCTTGGACTGGGTGGCTGTGCTGGAGCAGGGAGCCCTTCTGGGGCACAGAGTTTCTGCCTATGCACTGACTGACTCAGGACCTGGCATCAAAGGGACCACAAAGGCCTGGGGAGCACTGAGGAGCTGTGTGTTTCCTCGAATCAGGCCACTTCCCCCTCCAGACTTCTGAACAAATACTGCTGCCTTTTCCCAGGGGCAGTGAGCAGAAACAGGAAAATGCACGGCAATAAGATTTAAAAAATAATAATAAAAAGATATAATTAATACACAAAAATTTATTCATGCATGCAGTCTTTTAAGCACTGGAAAGGCCCTGAGAGGTAACCTGGTCCAATTCTGCTCTCAAAGCAGCAATCCTCACAAGCACCCCAAGAGAAGGTCCTTGTCCTCTATTTCTACCTACCCACCCCTAGTGACAGGGAGCTCACTGCCTCAATTCTTTGGAATAGCCAATTGTTAGAAGATCTTTCCTTACAATGAAGCCAAACTGTGCGCCTCTTACATGGAACCATTAGTCCCACCTGTGCCCTCTGGGTGCCACAGAACAGTCTCTAAAACAGCACTGTCGTAAATATAACATAAGCCACATAACCCCATTGCTGTCAAGTCCATTCCAACTCATAGCAACCCTACAGAACTGCCCCATAGGCTTTCCAAGGATTGGCTGGTGGATTTGAACTACCCACCTTTTGGTTAGCAGCCAAGTTCTTAACCACTGCACCACCAAGACTCCAATGCAAGCCACACAGGTAATTTAAAGTTTCTAGTAGCCACGTTGAAAAAAGCAAAAAGAAAAAGAAAAAATGATTTTAGTCATATATTTTATTTAAACCACCATATCTAAGATATTATCATTCTACACATAATCAATATAAAAAATATTAATGAGATATTTTACGTTTTTTTATTCACACTCTTAGAAATCGGGTGTATATTTTATGCTTAGAGCACACTTCATTTGGGCAAGCCACGTTTCAAGTGCTCAATAGTCACACGTGGCTACTGACTACTGTACTGGACAGCGTGGCGTTAGACAGCTTGCAAGCAGCTCTTCTGTCCTTCATCACACCTGTACGTCCACCCTTGCTCACACATCTACATTCTTTCAATTCTTCTTCGACTTTTTGTTTGTTTCCCTAAGTTACTCTAGGCTATTTTTTAATTCACAGCAAACACTCAACAAGCCAGTTGCTGCTGAGTCAACTTCAACTCATGGCAACCTCATGCAAGTCAGAGTAGGACTGTGCTCCATAAGGTTTTCAATGGTTGATCTTTTGGAAGTAGATCTCCAGGTCTTTCTTCCAAGGCACCTCTGGATGGACTCAAACTTCCAACTTTTGGTTAGCAGTCGAGTGGGTTAACTATTTGCAGTACCCAGGAACTCTAAACAATAAATGCTCTTAATGTTTTTCCCATCCAACATTATTGTAAAAAGTTTTATATTGTATCAATATTATTTAGCTTCAGGAAATGCTACTACAAATAAATTATACTCAATCAGTACTGAAGTTTTTAGCTTTCTTGAAAATATTCATTCATCCTTTCAAATGTTTTGGCTACAAATTAAAAGTATTTTTCTCTTCTCTCATTTAAGCCCCATACGGCTTTTACTCAGTGGCTGAGCTAGAAAGTCTCCATACGCTGATGGCAAATAAGGGGAGAGTGAACCCAGATGTTTTCCCAGAAATTTCATCACACACAGCTGACACAGGGCGCCACAAAATCTCCAAGTATGACCACAGTTGACCAGTCCACCCAGCACCTTTTGCAAGCTGTACTGCTGTCTTCCTTTCTACTGCACACTGGCTACTTGTTTCTGATGGCAAGATACAGAGCGACGGCAAAGAGCTGAATTCCAAGCTCCTTCAGCACCAGCTACCTCCAGTGCAAATTCCTGAAGAAGAAGTGCACAGAAAATAAGACGTTGGAAAGGGTCATGGTCTGGGTGAGGACACGGGTGGCGGATCAGGATAGTGTGGTGATTATGGGCCTAGGATTCAGTAATCAAATAGCCGGGTACACTCCTAGCTCCAAGTCTCACTGTGATGTTGCATGAGGACCCTCATCTGTAAAATATAGTAACGATAGCTACTTTATAGGGTGTACCGGTTTCCTGTGGCTGTTGTAACAATCTACCACAAACTTGGTGGCTTAAAACAACACAGATTTATTATTTTGTAGCTCTAGAGGTCAGAAATCTGAAATGGGTCTCCTTGAGCTAAAATCAAAATGTTGGCAGGGTTGCTTTCCTTCCTGGAGGCTCTAGGGGAGAATCCATATCTTTGCCTTTCCCAGCTTCTATAAACTGCCCACATTCCTTGACTCATGGTCCTCTTCCTCCATCTCCAAAGCCAGCAATGGCAAGTTTAGTCGTTCTCTCATCTAATCACTCTGACTCTCCTGCCTCCTTCTTTCACTTATAAGGACCCTAGTGATTACATTGGACCCACCTGGATAATCCAGGCTAATCTCCCTATTTTACAGTCAACTGATTATTAGCTTTAGCTCTCGTTGCCATGTAACATAACATATTCACAGGTTCTAGGGATTAGGACATAAACATTTCTGAGAAGCCATTATTCTGCCTATTACATAGGGTTATTTAGAAGATCAAATGAGTAATGTTCAGTTTGTTCTAAGTGCTCTGTAACTGTTGGAAATTTTTGTTGGCCCCAAATCCTTATGTGGACCCCTGACCCTGGGCAGCAAAGTGTATGGTGAAGATAGTCTGGTCCATTCAATCCAGGCTTCCTTTCTCCTGGACCCAACTGAGGTCCTTCTGAGGGCAAGAGGTCCACTTCCAAGTAGGCAATAACTCTGGCCTCTGTTCACCACATGGATTCTTAAAAGCCCATACTCACCACGTGGATTCCTAAAAGCCCCTGGGTCTTAGTCATCTAGTGCTGCTATAGCAGAAATACCACAAATCGATGGCTTTAACAAAGAGAAATTTATTCTCTCACAGTCTAGCAGGCTAGAAGTCTGAATTCAGGGTGCCAGCTCCAGGGGAAAGCTCTCTTTCTCTGTCAGCTCTGTGGGGAAGTCCCTGTCATCAATCTTCCACAGTCAAGGAGCTTCTCAGCACAGGGACCCTGGGTCCAAAGGACATGCTATTGTCCTGGCTCTTGTGTCTTGGTGGTATGAGGTCCCCATGTCTCTTGGCTTGCTTCTCTTTTTATATCTCAAAAGAGATAATTAAAACACAACCTAATCTTGTAGATTGAGTCCTGCCTCATTAACATAACTGCCTCTAATCCCACCTCATTAACATCATAGAGGTAGGATTTACAACATATAGGAAAATCACAACAGATGACAAAATGGTGGGCAATCATACAATACTGGGAATCACGGACTAGCCAAGTTGACATACAGAATTTTGGGCTGACACATTTCATTCGATAACATCACACTCACCAGAAAATAGCAGAAGAGTGAAGTCCAAAGACAGCTCACCCTAAAAGCTTTAGACTCTTTGCTCTTCACAAGGAAAGCTCTACAGCAGGCCCCGAGGCCCAAGCATGCCCTTGCCCTCGACCCAGAGTGGTGCATCCCCTTAGGGACCTAGTGAAGGGCAAAAAGGAAGATTTGGTCTGCCCTAGAAATTAAGGGGTAAATTAGAACCCACCTCTGTAGAGTATTATCCAGGTGAAATGAAGTATACCTCAAACTTGGAAAGAAGATGAACTAGTAATAATAACAACTAACATTTATTGAACACTTATTATGGGCCAGGCCCTGGGATAAAAGCTTTGCTCCCCCAGCTATATAAGTTTAGGAGCATTACTATGACACTAAAATTAGCAAGCAATTACACATGGGTGGAAATAGCCTTCCCTGATGATAAATAGCCTATTAGCAAGCTGATGGATGAGATACATGGGATCCCTGAAGTTCTATCCCTTTGGCTTGGATGGGGTCTCATGGATGTGATGCTGGAATGGGATTAAAATGCAAAGTTGAAAGCTATTCATCTCATCTGAACCTCACTGAGATAATGATGAGAGATGTGGGGCAAGAGGGATGGGGCAAGGGTCTTTCACAAGGAGAAAAATGTCCACGTGTCTCCACCACTGTCTGTGTCACCCACATGAATATCTAATCCTCGGGGGGGAAGACAAGATTGATTGTATCCAATTCAGCGTGGTTGAAGTTAGAAGGAAGCTAGAGCTTGTTTTAATGACAGCTCTGCCACATAAACATTGGTCACCTCAGGAAATGTTCTTAATTTCTCTTCTTTTGTAAAATGATGATGATATTAATAGCAAACACTTATATAGGTGTTAGAAGTCCCCAGGTAGCGCAAACAGTAAGGTTGACATGCTCGGCTGCTAACCAAAAGGCTGGAAGTTCGAGTTCATCCAGAAGCACCTCGGAAGAAAGTCCTGGCAATCTACTTCCAAAACATCAGCCATTGAAAACCCTATGGAGCACAGTTCTTCTCTGACACACATGGGGTCACCGTGAGTCAGAATTGATGTGGCAACCAGTTTTGGATACGGGTGTTTACTAAGTGCCAGGCCCTGTTTGATGAGCATTATGTGTTAACTCTCATTCCTCGTAATAATTCAATGAAGTAGATACTACTGTTATTCCATTTTATAGATGGGCACAGAGAGTTTATACTAAGCAACCTACCTGAGGTCATAGAGTCGATGACTGGTAAAGCTGGGATCTGGACGCACATAGTCTGGGTGCAGCGTCAGGGGCCCTAACTTCTACTTTATACTGCCTCACAATATGGCTAAGCTCACAGGATTCTTGGGAATTAAATGCGAGATCTATGTAATGTGTATGCATTATGCCTGATATGTCATAACAGTATATAATGAACACCTGATGTGATAAATATTTAATATCTGAATGAGTTAAATAGATGGAGGCTCTGCAGTGTAGCACCTCAGCACAGTCCAGGGTCCCACAGGGATAGGTACTGGTGTTTCCAAGAGGGGCTGACGGTGTGTCCAGCATTACAAGGGCATGCAAACCCTCTGTGGGGACTAGTCTCTGACTCCTGCATCAGGGACAATCCTGCCCAGAAGGCCTTTCCCAGCAGACACAGCCAATAAGTCTGTGTTGCTTTTGACTATGGTCTCTCCAAACCATGTTGTGCTGGGCCTGGTTCTCCCTAAAGAAACAGAGACAGCTCAGCATGGACTGTTGGAGGGTTTGATGTATCCAGAAATGGATAAGCCAGCCTAGCAGCATCACTACTCTGGCATAGCCACAGCCACCAGGCCTGGAAGCCCAGGCCTAAAGGTGTGCTCTGGAAGATACTGAAGACGTGGAGTGGTAATCAGAGGCAAGTGTCCACTGAGGCAAGGAAGAGCAGCCCACAAAGTCCAGCACTGGGAACCCAGTGAGTGTCCAAAGAGATGTGGTCATCTCTGGTCCATCTTACTTGTCTTCTTGGACCACAGGGGGCCATTACCACCAGGGAGGTCAGAAGCCAGGCCCATGATGCCTGGTGGCTCTCCATCACATGCCCTGGCCATGCAGGGACACTCCATCTCTGACATCCTAGGTGCCCTGTGGTAGCTGCTCAGATATAAGACATATCCTATGACTCACGTGCATGAGTCAGGTGGCAGAAAAAAACCACTATCATCAAAGAGCCATGAGCAGTTACATGTATAGGCATGACCACCTTCTGAGCCTCCTTCCTGGGCTCAGAGCATCAATCGAGTCACTGAATGCAAAGAACAATTAGTCCTGCCAGATGGGGATGTATCGCAAACCCTCTCCCAAGGCATAACCAATTAAAGGCTGGGCTGTATAAAAAGCCGATTGATTCGCTCAAAAGAGCAAATGCCAGGCTGCAGGGGCTCTTCCTGCTGAGCCATTTCTCTGCGTTTCCCAAAGCAGATCTAAAACCTCCCGATGGATTTGGTTTTCATATGGCTGTGCGCAGAGTCCGATGCTAATCTCCATGCTTCAAAGCACTGGCCAGGCATTTTCTGATGTATATTCATTTAACCACTCAACACAATTTCACTTTAGCCTTTCACCCCAGAATCTGTGCCCTGGGAAGGCTGGCAGCAGAGTGCCGGGGCAGCAGTTTGGATGGATGGAGCCATCCCTGCTGGCACAGTGGACACCACAGCCACAGAAGCGTGCAGGGGGCTTCTGAGGCATTCACTCCCCTCCACAAGCAAGACAATCTCACTTGGCATCTGCAGCCAGACTGAGCCTGAGGAACAAAGCCTGCCCATACCAGGTGATTCAGACTGACAGAATCAGTAATGAAAAGCTCATCTCTCATAGAGGAAAGAGTACCTGTGATCCATTTTGCAATGACTTAAAATCTAATTTTTAAATTCTAAAATGAGTAATGTGTGACACTGCTTTATTGGTCCAACCAGAATTAATGAGTTAATGAGAAAAAAAAAAAAGTCCTCAAGGTGGAAGAAAATGACTCCAAACTGTATCCTGGTGTTGGGTAGGGACTAGGTACTTCATCTGTTGGCTATTTGCACTTAGTGTCTTGCCAGCTTGGTGCCAGGCAGAGGTACACAGCAATCAGCAGACACCAGCTACAGCCTTCTGGTCACTTCCCTCTTCATTGTGGTCTCACGAGGGCATCTTCGGTACCTGGCAGCTGCGGGCTTAGAAACCAACAATAACAGTACCACAGAAGCCAAAAATACTGCTAATGGAGGGTATTGGCTCAAACCGAAAACCCACTGCTGTCGAGTCGATTCCGATTCATAGCGACCCTATAGGACAGAGTAGAACTGCCTCATAGGATTTCTAAGGCTGTAATCTTAACAGAAGCAGACTGCCACATCTTTCTTCCGCAGAGCCGCTGGTGGATTCAAACCACTGACCTTTCATTTGGCAGCCAAGCACTTACCACTACACTATCAGGGCTCCCTGGCTCAAGCCAGAAACAGATAAAAGCAAATGGCTAGATATGAATCTGTGTTCTGAAGCTCCAGCAAGGAAGTTCATGCCCATGACTTACCAGCCTCTTGAGCCTCAATAGGGTGGCTTTCCCGCAATAGGGTAGATCTTTTTATTTGGCTTCTCTTCACAGCCTAAGGCCAAAGACTATTCAAAAAACAACCACCAAAAAAAAAAAAAAAACCACCCCCTCTCATTCATTAAAACCTTGTAGAAAAGAGCATTATAAACAGACGCACATGGTTTTGTAAGCAGCTCAACCTAGCTGCATAAGCTTGGCAAGTAGTTTAACCTCTGGAAGCCTCAGCTTTCTCATCCGTAAAAGGGGACAACACAGTCACCTTGAAGGATTGTTAAGAGAATAAGTGGTAATGTTGGAAGGTTGCAGTATAGTCTCAAGCACACACAGGTGCTTAGTAAATGGTTGTTGGTTACAAAATGGAAATGGTAATATCTACATTTCAAGATTTCTGTGAAGAAGGCACGTGAAGAACACCCAGCACTGGACCTCCCAGTTGGTAACCATAAAGTAAGCAGGAATCTCAGCACACAGCAGCAAACTAGAGGCCATGCTGAGCTACCAGAGAGGCCACAGCATAATGGTTCAGAGCCTGGCTCTAGAACCAGACTGCCTAAGTTCAGCTCCCAAGGGGCAAGCTGCTTAACTTCCCTGCCTCTGTTTTTTCATCTCCATTTTATATTAACCCTCATATAAAACGAGGTTAATAAATGTATTTCAGAGAACTGCTGTGAGGATTTAATGAGGCAATGCATATAAAGAAGTGAGTACCCAGCACATAGTAAATGCTTAGTAAATGTTAGATATTATTATCTTTATCAGAGCCCAGGTGGTGCAGTGGTTAAGAGCGTGGCTGCTAACCAAAAGGTTGGCAGTTCAAACCCACCAGCTGCTCCTTGGAAACCCTGTGGGGGCTGTTCTACTCTGTTCTATAGGGTTGCTATGAGTCAGGATTGACTCAACAGAAACAGGTTTGGTTTTTTTTATTTTATTATCCTTATCAGGAATATAAGGAAAAGAAAAGAAAGAAATTCCTGGGAGTGGGATCTGAAAGCAGGAAGATGATATTCAAATTACCAGCGGAGAACTTACCCTGTAATGGGCAGCATAAACAAACCAAACACTTGAACCTGGAACTGGGTCCCCTCTTCAACACCTGCTGTTGAGGATTTGATGTGACCCTGAGAGCCTGTTACCCAGTCTATGTTCTTCCTGGCCACCTTGTCTGAAAAACACAACTGACTCCAAGGGTCTATACCCTGGGCTGGCACTTCCAAGATAACTGGAACCATCTTGTTCCCTGCAAAGCTCAGCTCAAACTCACCATGTCCCCATAGCACAACCACCACCAAGACCCAACTCGGCCGCATGGTAGGTGCAGGTTGAGCTGAATGCAGAGTGCCTTACAGTCTGTCGCAGCTTCCCTTCTTCCCTCTGGCATCTACAACACACACATTTCTATACAGTCACTGCCTCCTTTGTTTTCACTCTGCAGAGGATCAGTGTAGATTTGCCAGCAATTCTCCTTCCGTTCTGTCAGTACGCACACTCTTGTCTCGGGGCATTTCCACTGTGGTCATGTCAGAGAGAGATGAATCCAGCCCATAGTGCCATTATTCAGAGTCGGTATAGGAATAATGTTCTCATTGGAAGGAAAGCATTTTAATCTTACAACCACAACCACGATCACCTATGAGTGTCACAAATCAGAAGCCATCTTCCACCAAAGGAAAATGTGATAATGTGAAGTTATATGCCAATCACATGCTCTGTTTGAGCACATGAATGGAGAGGCTCCAATATGAATCTTCAAGAGCACCTCAGCTTGGCCAAGGTGAGGAGGAATGTCTAAATAGCCTCTGAAATTACACCTGAAATAAAAAATCTGATCCAGCCCAACAGATGTGAATATAAAGGTATTAGAAATCAGGTCAGCACTTTTGTTAGCAATTTGAAGTTCTGAGCTGAGGAATTGGACTTGGGGTTTAGAGCCTTAGATTTCCAACTTTGATTCCTAATGCCCATCCAATACAACATGGACAAGAGCAGCATTTTCCAAAGGGTGTACAGGAATGTTAGGTTAAACAAAATCAAGCATGTGTCTTTACTGAAGTACTTCTCAGAGCCTTGTTGTTGTTGTCAGATGCCGTCAAGTCAGCTGACTCGTGCTGACCTTATGTGTAACAGAACAAAGCATTGCCCGGTCCTGCGCCATCTTCACGATCACTGGTATGTTAGAGTCTGTTGTTGTGGCTTTTGTGCAGTGCCTTCCAACCCAGGTGGCTCATCTTCCAGCACTATTTTGGACAACATTCTGTTGTAAACCATAAGATTTTCATTGGCTAATATTCAGAAGTAGATCACTGGGCCTTTTTTCCTAGTCTGTAGCTCCTCTGAAACTTGTCCACCATGGATGACCCTGCTGGTGTTTGAAATACCTGTATCATAGCTTCCAGCATCATAGCAACATGCAAGCCACCACAGTACAACAAACTGACAGGTGGGAGGCAGTCTTGGAGCCTGGACTATGCTAAGGATGAACGTGAATCTCCAACAGAGGATGCAGTGTGCAAACCTCCCCCAGGTAAATCGAACATTTGGAGAGGGATGTCTTGTGGGACTAGGGTTCCACAGGCCACACATCAAGAATCGTCAAGTCAAAGAACTAAAGAACCTGCAAAAGCAAGCTTGTCAGCCTTCCAGGGGAACAATCTCCATTCTTAAGCAGCCACAGCAGAATGTGAAGTATAGTCACAACAGAAAGTCAGGCGCGACAGCCTCCATCAAAGTGGACACACATAGAAAACTCCAGAGACCAAGTAGTGGCACGTAGATACGAAAGACTAGTGTCTAAAAGCTCCAAGGTGAAGACTGAACAGGAAAACGTGAAAATCTACCAGGAATGAGTTGTAACAGTCTTGTGCAGTCCTGAATTAGGGCAATCCTGGCTATGTAAGTCCTAGTAGAGGCTCCCAGAGGCCCATTAGTGGGCACTTCTGTTGCAACATGCCAGGACAGAAAGGGTAGCACTGAAAAAGGCTATAGCCAAGAAACCAGTGCATGCTCCCATCAAACCAGTCCTCTCTCACCTCTTCTAAGACCCCCAGCTAGGCTCTGTGCCAGACACCTTGCAAGGTGAACCACATCTATTCTTTCATTACACCTTCACAAGTCAAAGAAGTATGTAGATCCCTGTTTCACAGCTGAGGCAACTGAGGTGCAGAGAAGTCAAGAACTTATCTAAAGACATGCAGCAAGGAATATGGCTAGGAGCCCTCTGTATGTTTGTTGAATGAATGAACGAACAAATATGGAGAAAGGGCCTTTGCAAACACTTTTGTACGTAATTTAAAGGGTTAGTTTTGAATATGGTAATAGAGTTTTGATGACCCATTGACTGTTTGATTAGTAGAAAGTCACCCTCTGCTTGGAAAATGACAGGTCCCACACTGTGATTCACCCACCACCAGGAGCCTGGGATCTCCCCAACCATCAGCAACATTTCAGACGCTGCCGTACTGGCAAACTGCATCCAATTTCAGGGAGTGTCAGCTGTTGCCTGATTTAGATGAGCCCCACCAGCAGACTCTGGGTTTGGCACAAGCTCAAACTCAAATTTACCCAGCAGTAGATTGCTATCACTTCAATAATGGAGAACTCCAGGAACATAAAACAGGAGATGGTCCACATGCAGGAAGAGGGTTCCTCATCATCAATTACATTTTTCTCAAGAACGGGCAGCTCGCTACCTCTTAGTGGGTTCTGCTAGACACTGCAGAGGAGTAGATGAAGAGTTACTATAAAGCGATGGGAAGAGAGAAAGACTGGACCAGGAAGGAAGGGCAGGCCCTACAAAACTCAGTTTCCTTACAAAGATCCCACACTACCCTGAATCCTTCCACCTCTCAGTCTCTGCTGCTTCCACTGCAGTGGTCTAAGCCCTCAGCATTTCTGGCTTGGGCCTTTGCAATGGCCTCCTAGATAATCCAACTACTTCTATACCAGCCCCCTTGCGTCCTACAATCCATCAGCCAGAGCAAACTTCTTTAAAACATAAATCAGATAATGTCACTCCTCCACTTAAAACTCACTGATAGCTTCCTTTCTCACTTAGAATAACATCCAAATTCTTTACCCTGGTTTGCAAGGGCCTCATTCTCCTGCTACTACCACTCTTCACCTCATTCAATATCCTCCAGCCACGCTGGCCTTCCTTCTGCCAGGCTCACTTCCACCTCAGGACCTTTGCACTAGCTGTTCCCTTAGTAACAGATGCTGTGACCCCAGGAGCAGACCCTTCTCATCATTCACATCTTGGTTCCATTGTTGCCTGTCACAGAGGCCTTCCCTGAACAGCCGGTATCAGCACCCTCAACCTCCCCCTCACCAGTCACTCGCTATCATAGCTTTGTGTTCTGTTTTCTTTGTAGCACTTCTCGGCATTTCAAGTTATCTTGTTTATTATTCATGTTTGCCTTCCTCCCAACATACACACACTAGAATGTAAGGTCCATGAGAGGAAGGGCCTGGTCTGACCTGTTCGCTACATACCTCCAGCACCTGGAACAGTGTTCAGCATAGAACAAGTGATTAATGAATTTATACTAGATGAAAGAATACCCAGAGAATTCTTGTATGGATTAAATGAGATACGTAAAAAGTTTTACAAAGGACTTGGCACATAGTAAACACTGAAAACAAAACAAAAAGTAGCAACTCTCTTATCTGTTATGATCAGGACCAGTAAATTGGTTAGTAAAAACTTAGATAAAGCAGGAATCACTAAAATTATACATACATACTATAAAAATCTTAAATATTATTTCTTTTAAAACATTTTTTGCTACTCTTTTGGAGTAGGGCTAAGGTTTCTATTTAATCTTGATATCTGGAATGGAATTCATCTTTTCTTTTTTATAACTCATGTTTTTAAATAACATCTATGATTTCTAGATTTGCTTTAAGACGAAGAGAGAACTTAAACTTACCTATGAAATAATCTGAGTGCAGAACTCTTCTAGGATCACACACAAATTTCTTCTAATCTTTATCAGTTGCCCTGCCTACAACTAAGTTGACAGTCATCATTACTAACAGTTGACTTTTATCAAGTCCTTCAATGCATGCAACTTGATTTTCCTGAGAAATAACTCTCTTTGCACCCATATTTCACTGGGTCACCTAATATTTAATTAAATTATGTTATGACAACAATAAGATCAACAGCATAAGGAGGACTGGGAGCACTCCCAGCCCTCTCACACTTGGTAGGCATTCACCTCATTCTTCTCAGGAACACTAGGGTGTCCCCTGCAAGCTGTGAGTGCTCACGAGCCATGGCCCTCAGTCAGTACGTTCTACAGAAGGAAGAGAATGGAGAACATTGGTGAAACCATGAGTTGGCTAAGTGGAGATGGGTTAAGGGAGATTCTATTTAACTAGCAGCACTGGGTAATAGCAGTAATGGTAATAGTAGTCAAAAAAGATTAAATGGAAATATGCCAACATGTTTTCTCTTATAGACTGTTATAATCTTCTTAACAATTGCCTATATCTTTCAAATTTTGACAGCACCATAAATAATATTTCATAAAAACAGGGAGTAAATTGTGCTCTTGGCTGAGTCAAAAGATACTGCTGATGGTTACCATTTCTAGAGCTCCTGTTTTATGCCAGCAATTTCCATGTTACCTCTAATCTTCATGGTCACCCTGCAAGGCAGGTAGTATGATGCCCAGCTTTATGACTGTATTCACTCATGAGAACCAAAATTTAAGCCCAGGTCTCTGTTCCAGTACCACATTCCCTCCTCTGGTCCACAAAGCCACCAAATGCAGTCTGCATTCCAATGAGCGGCAGGGCATCAGGTCAGTGAGTCATCAGCACTGGCCAAACCCTCACTTAGATCACTGTCCCACCCTCTGCTTTGCAAGTTAATTAGAAAGAAAGCCTTTCCTACCATTACTGAACATTTTGATCAGAGATTCTATAAAAGAATCTCTGATCAAAAGGGGGAAAATGAGGAACATAATTCAAAATGGAATCCAGACTTTCTGGAGCCAGTAAGTCTGGAAGAACCCCCAAAACTATTGCCCTGAGATAATCTTTAAACCTTAAACCAGAAATATCCCCTGAAGTCTTCTTTAAACCAAACACTAAGTTAGCTTTTTAGTAAGAATGTTTGCCTTGAACATTGTACTCTTTCGAAGAAGTATCTACATGGGATCAAAGAGACAATAGCAACTCGAAAGATCAGATAAAAAGCTTAGGGGGCAGAGACTTTATGTCAATAAAGAATGAACAGTTTGGAAAAGGGGGGCAAGAATGGTTGTACAACTTGAAGAATATAATCAATATCACTGAATTGTACATGTAGACCTTATTGAATTAGTGTATGTGTTGCTGTGTATACTTTCAACAACAATTTTTTTAAAAAAGAAGAAATAAAGCCTCTTTCTCATCAGTCCTGCCCTCCTCCACTGTCCTCTCACTCCTGGCTGCAGACTCTTACCTACCTCCCTCATCTGCAGGCTCAGGACATCTATACCTAGGATAGATGCAGCCTCATGGGCAGCCTCTGGCTCTGCTTGCAACTGCTATCTTGCCTCCCTCCCGGCTGTCTTCCTGGATTGTGGACTTCCTTCCTGCTCTGCCCTCTGCTCTCCACATGCCGCTCTGCCCTCCCTCTGCCCACCTAGGTTTCTGCACCATTCCAGCACTGACCTCCAGGAACTCCAGGCCTCTGCCTTGTCCTCCACGAAGCACACAGCCTGCCGCATAGCCTGTCCTCTGTCCCCCTGTGCTTTGCAAGGCTCCCATTACCATGCTTTCTCCTGGTGACCCAGCTCTGGCCTGACTCAGAGCCCCAAGTGTGACCCCCAGAAAGATCTTGCCCTCTGCTGCCCCAATTCAGTGCTGCCACAACATGTGAAATTGTTAGGATTGAAGAGTTCACAGGTAATGGGCAATGCATGTGGGAAGAAGGTGTTCTCAAACCAGGTCCCGGCAAAATCCTGGGGACAGAAAGATGCAGCCCTCTCAGCGACCACAGCAGTTCACTCCCAACAGCCCCCAAACCCAAAGAACTTAATGGCTCAAAATAACAAAGAGATAAAGAGAGAGAGATACAGAAAAGGAATCAGGAGAAAGGGATCAAAGGCTGAGAAGTCAAGCATTTTTGAAATGTGGCATCTTCACCACATTTTTGTCATCCCATTCTCTTCTACAAAAAGACTTAATTCGCAACTGCAAATAGGATCTTAAAGCAAGTGATAAGGAAACAAAGTTCACAGGAAGAAAGGTCACGGTAAGGAGTTCTAGAAAAGTGGAAATCTGGATAGAGGACATTCATTACAAAGGAATAAAAATAGGCTCATCCCCCAGGAGTCCCTGACCTGGTGGGCAAACATGGGAGTCAAATCCCAGCTTCATCATTCCCCACCTGTGTGGCTCTAGGCACATGTCTTATCTCTCCACGGCTTTATTTCCTCGCATGTAAAGTGGTCGTAGTAACCCCTGTCTCACAGGGTTGTTGAAGGTTAAATGAGTGAATACAGGCAAAGTACCTAGACCAGTGGTTCTCATCTGGGGTGGGGGTGGGGGGGTGATTTTTCTCTCGGGGGATATTTAACAATATCTGGAGACATTTTTGGTGTCACAATGGGCGTCGGGGGCATGGTTGTTACAATGGATGTGCACTCTTAGCATATGATGGGTAGAGACCAGGGATGCTGGTAAACACCCTACAAGGCATAGGACAGCCCTCCCAAGAAAGAATTGTCCAGCCTAAAATGTCAGTAGTGCCAAGGTTGAGAAACATCCAGTGCCCAACACACAGTAGGGCTCAGCACGCATTGGCTCCTCACCCATCCTCTTCCCCCTTCCTTTGCTGGACAATGTGTTGCATCAGGGAAGCAAGCAGGGGCCCCCTTTCCTTAACCTTTCCATACAAATGGCAGCACCTATACCTGGGAGTTCCTTTCCTCTGCTCTCTTTCCACAGAGCTGTGCCTAGCAGGCAGCCAGACACACAGCAGGGACCCACAGAAGACAGCGTTCCTAGCTACATGAGGCCTCTATGCAACAGTTAGCCTGACAACTGGACGGGAAAGCAGCTCCAAGGCGGCTGGTTTCAGAGAGGAAGGCTGGGGCTGGGTAGCATCTTGAAAAAGGACCCCTCTCCCATTCCTACTTGAAGGGATAAAAAGAAACAACCGTCTGATTGGGCACTAAGTGCACCATGTCTCCCAGAGTTGAAAACAATCTCTTATTCAGAAGGTAGAAATCAGACTTCATTACTTCCCTCAATTATCCAGCAAACACTGGTTTCATACGCTGGTGTGCACAGCATTCTATGTTAGAAAAAATTCCGTGTTATTATTTTCAAGCCCTGTAACTATGTAACCAAGACATAGTTGGGAATAAATAGGTAAGAGAGACGGCAATGCTTAAATCACAGAGTCTTGGCTCTGATCAGCCTCATTTTAAGTGGTGCAAATACCTACCTGATAAAGTAGTAAAAGCCAGTGTTGTTCTATTATTCACTCACTCTTTACTAAGGCATTCGAGATGATTCATTGAGTTTCTGAAGCACAGTAGTTTTTAAAATGTTACTCTTTCATGAACAAACTATTCCAAGACACAATCTGCCTATATTATATAATAATGTGTCTTCCAAAGAGAAGGTCCAGGTGAAGCCATTTATTTCTCATTCCTAAATTCAATAAGACCTATTTATACCTTGCCCGAGTATGTGAAAGAATACAGGGAAAAGCATCTTGAAAACCAAAGGGCTTGTATAAATCTTGGCCTCTATTATCAAATGAATATTATGATCAACTGCTAACTGAAGGGTTGGCAGTTGGAGTCTACCCAGAGGCATCTCGGAAGAAAGGGCTGGTGACTTCCAAAAAATCAGCCACTGAAAACCCTATGGAGCACGGTTCTACTCGGACACATATGGGGTCACCATGAGTCAGAGTCGACTTGACAGCAACTGCTTTCTGGTGTTTATTCTCAGCATTAGCCATTGTAATCCCCAGATTCCTAGGGCCAGAACAAACGAGCCTTTGCTTTGTGTTGCTGGGTCCTGGATTTCAAATTGCTAGGATGTCTGTTCTTTTTTCTACTTAATGACTTTCTAGTCTGGAGAGGTTCTGCCCCTCTTAGCAGATACTTCTCTCTGGAAACAAATTCAGCCTGAAGAAGGCCTGAGGTCTTGCTCAAGAGGTGTTGCTCCCTTGCCCACTGCCTGACAGGAGGTCTGTAGGGGCCTTTAATCAGGAGGCTCTCAGATGAAGGAGCCAAGAGGGAGCCTTGGATGTCGCCAAAGGCCTGTCAGGCCCAAAGCAGGACGTCTGCAAAAACATACCAACAGTTCTGAGTTTAGAGTCTGTCTGAGGCTAATGTACCCACTCCTGAGCTCAGCTCAGCACCCCATAAAATGAGGCACTGACTGAATAAATAAGATGTATCTCTAAGGTGAGGTGAGGCTGGTAGGATTTATGTGCTCCTGGGGCCCCTCACAAACAAACTTAAACCAACAGTACTGACTTTCCTTCCCTTCTGTGTACTAACTGTCTGACTTGGCTCCCTAAGCGGCCCCTCTCCTTACAGCCAGGGGTAAAAGGGCTCCTGTGTTTGCCTGGGGCATTCCTGCACAGCTCCACCAGGCAGGCAGGTGAGAGTAGGCATGGCCTTTGGGAGACCTCGGTCCCTGGGCCCCTCTGAGGAAGGACTGCTAGGGAGCACAGACAGGAGGCCTCTGTCACACTTGGCTACCTTCTGTGTAAAGGAAAACAGGTAGAGAGAGCCAGGAAGGGAACAAAGATGGAAAGTCATTTACAGGAACGCCCTGGGCAGAGAAACCAGATGTGGGCCGACGTCGGCAGCAGGGATGGCCTGCTGGTAATTCATCCACTGTGGTTCTGTTTATGTGTCTGTTTTTAAGGTTAATCATTTGTTTGATCAAGGCCTTTCTGATCGCTTCTGTTAGCACATGAACAGGATGCTTGGTATGAAATGCAAACATCCTCATTTGGCAGACGCAGAGTTTGCGAAATTATTCTTCCAGCTGCAGATAAGTTGTGACATTTGTAATAAGTTGCTAGTCATGAGAGGCGCAGTGTATCCTCAGAGAAATTCAAGGTAGAATTTCCCACCTGCTTCAGTTCTTGATAATTCTCACTGAAAGAAGAACACTTTCTTGCCCAAGAGGCAAAAGGTTTGAGATGGAAGCACTCTTACTCACTTACCTGGGACACTGGTCTACCTCAGTTGCACCCCACTGGCCTAGACTCTCGTCTCCATAAAATGTTTGCAATTCATAAGCCAAGGTGAACACCACGTGGGAGGAGAGTGAATGTGCTATAGGAGAAAGAGTGGCTCTGGAGTCAGAAAAACCTAACTTCAAATGCCAGCTTTGCCCACGTAACAGCTGAGTGGCATTGGATACATTATTTCACCTCAGAGCCTCAGTTTCCTTAAGGTGACACTGGGCTGTAATGATGCCTAGAGATGACATATGTGAAGGACCTGGCCCACTGTTGTTGTTAGGTGCCGTCGAGTCGATTCCGACTCACAGCAACCCTATGTATAACAGAACAAAATACTGCCTGGTCCTGCGCCATCCTCACAATCATTTCTATGTTTGAGCCCATTGTTGTAGTCACTCTGTCAATCCATCTCATCGAGGGTCGTCCCTTTTTTTGCTGACTGGCTACTTTACTAAGCATGATGTCCTTCTCCAGGAACTGGTCCCTCCTGATAACTTGTCCAAAGTACATGAGACAAAGTCTCGCCATCCTCACTTCCAAGGAACACTCTGGCTGTATCTCTTCCAAGACAGATTTGTTCATTCTTCTGGCAGTCCCTGGTATATTCAATATTCTTCGCCAGCACCATAATTTAAAGGCATCAATTCTTGATAAAGAACAGCTATTGTTGTCATCATTATCATTGTTATTAAAGACAATCCAATCAGATACCCCTCTCCATCGCAATTTCTGCTCAAATCACTACTTGACTCCTTCCAGTGAATCGTCCACCTCATCATTTCACAAAGACTTGATGGGGTCTGCTGGCCCCAGGCCCTGGGCTGGGCACCGTGGGTTCGGCAACCAAAAATAAATAAATAAACAAAGACCCAGCCCTGAAGAAGCTCAGCTCATCTTCGGGTAGTTTTGACAGTTCAAAAGTACTTCCTAATTTTGAGCCCAAACTATTACAGCAGTATTCCCTGCGAGTAGGAAGATTCTGAGAGAACTTCACTACCTTCTGTGAGGGTTCCAGCTTTATATTCAGGCATCATTTTTTTTCTCTCTTTTTGTTGACGGATAATGTATACAGAAAGGTGCACATAACACAAGCATTCAGCTTGATGAATTTTCACAAACTGAGCACCCCCATACAACCATCACCCAGATCCAGAACATTACCAGTGCTCCAGAAACCCCTTGTTCTCCTTTGCACCGCTACTCAACCCAAGGATAACCACGATGCTGAATTCTAATAGCATAGATTCATTTTGCCCATTTTACTATGTGACATGATCTTTTTTTATGATTAAATTCACATGACATGTAAATGAATAATTTCTTTTATAAGGATCAGCACAAAGCTGGTTCCTATGAGGTGGAGGTTAATGATGTCACAAATGTCCAACTTTTCCAAACCGCTGCACCACTACATCATCTCTAACTTCAACGGCTCCTCTTCCCTTCAGCACTCTCCCTCCAGTCTTTGGGCTCAGTAATTTGCTGCAACGTCTTACAGAATTCAGGAATCATACTTACAGCTAAAGTGTTTATTAGGGAAGTAACAAAGTACAACCTGGGATCAGGAAAGACTCAGAAGTAACAGGAACAACTCAGGATACGGTTTCTGATCAGGACAGCTTCCTCTCGCCCTCTGCTGCTGGGCTCTGCTTGGAACATTGTCAGGCGAGTGTTACAGCTCTTAACTGGGTGGGTCCACAAGCTCTACTACAGCCTGGTCTCCTGGTTCCTGCCATCTAATGCTACTATCGCTCTTGCTACTGCTGTGCCACCGTCTCTCACCATCTTCCACGTTACAGCTCTCTCTCTCTGTCTCCTGGGTTTAGGAGATTCTCAGCACAGGGACCCTGGGTCCAAAGGATGCATTCCACTCCCGGTTCTTTTTTCTTGATGGTAGTGAGGTCTCCTCTCTTCACTTCTGGGATGTCTCATTTTAAGCCTAGTGGGGGGAAAAACCGACCAGTCCCCTTGTTAGGGTTCCATACACCTTATTTGCATGGCCCCACCCTCACAAGGGTGCCATTCACCTTATTTGCATTATTAGTAATGCTGTCCAAGCCCCTTGGTGTGCCATAAGCACCTTATTTGCATAGGTCAATCCAATCACTTTGTGAGTCACAAGACCATGCATGGCTAGAAGGGCCATATTAAGTAATTCAGTGCACCACACACAAAATTAACTATTTTGAAGTGTACAACTCAGTGACATTTCATACATTCACAATGTTGTGCAACCAGCACCTCTATCTAGTTCCAAAACATTTTCATCAACACAAAATAAAAGCCTGTACCTATTAGTAGTCATTCCCCATTCCTCCCTCCTCATAGACCCTGGCAACTACCCATCTGCTTTCTGTCTCCATGGATTTATCTATTCTGGATATTTCATATAAATGGAATCACACAATAGGTGACCTTTTGTGTCTGGCTTCTTTCACATAGCATAAGGTTTTCAAGGTTCATCCCCAATGTAGCATGTATCAGTACTTCATTCCTTTTTACGGCTAAATAATATTCCATGGTATGGCTATGCCACATTTGATTTATCCATTCATCTTTTGATGGACTTTTGGGTTGTTTCCACCTTTGTGGCTATTGAAAATAGTGCTGGTATGAACATCAGTTCTTTGGATATATACTGACATTGTCTTTTAAAAAAGAAATTTTATTTATAGAGAGTTCTACCCACCTCTAACCTGTTTTAACATAGAAAGGGCACGTAAAGCAGACAATACAAAGGTATCCCTTTTATATCAGTATGTCATGCCTTTACACAGTTTTCTTTTCTGATGAGTTTCACTAGAATGCAAGCTCCTGATGACTGGAGTGTATGTCCCCAGTGTCTCCACATACTAGGTGCCAGCAAGTATGAGATGAGTAAATGAATGATGGCATCAGATCCCTGAACATGAAAACACCTGAGGGAAAGGAGGGCCGGAGCCAACAGGGGCAAGGCAAGGAGTATGGGGCACGAGGTCTTGGAAGGACCAGAGGCCTCTTTTCTAGGTCATTCTGCTTATCTGGTCTGGACATCCCTGGTCCCAATCCTGATTCACCAAAGTTCTCCTGAGTCCCAGGGGGCATTTTTCTTCTGCCTTCAAACATTTTCACATTAAAGAAAAAAAAAAAAAAAAAAGGCCTGACCACAAATAAATGAGGTCATCAAGCATTTAGTGAGAACCTACATTGTGGTACTAGGCTTCAGGAAAAATTCACCGAGTGCCAATTATGCACTGGGAATTCTGCTTATCTTTGATGACTCAGAGATGAAGTAGAAACTCTTGCTGCCCTCAAGTAGCTTCCAGGCTAAAGGAAGATACAGGTACATAAACAAGCAACTGCAATATTAAAATACTGTAAGTGTCATAATCCAGTTATGTACAAGGTGCCATAAGAACATAGAAAAAGGAGCAAAAATTTACAGGAAATGTACATTGAAGAGATGACATTTGAAGCAGGCTTGAAGGATGAATGGGAGTTCACTAGATCAACACAGAGAAAGAATATTACAGGTAGAGAAACAGCATGACTAACAGCAAGGTTGATATTTAGTAGCATGCACCAATACAGGCAAACTGGTTGCTTATAACCAGTGTCTGCTGTGATTAGTCATGGAATCGACTCTGATTGGCTTAGAACCCAAGCTGTACTTGTAAAATATCTTGAATATCAACTGTGAGCTAAAAAAATAAAATGAAGACAGGAAAGGATGGGTCATGTTGAGGGAATGATAGTGAGTTACCAGCTCCTTGAACACTTAATCCCTACGAAGGATGGCATGGAGCCCTGGTGGTGCAACGATTAAGAGCTACGGCTCCTAACCAAAAGGTCGGCAGTTCAAATCCACCAGCTGCTCTTTGGAAGCCCTACGGGGCAGTTCTACTCTGTCCTGTAGGGTCGCTATGAGTTGGAATCGACTCAACGGCAACGGGTTAAGGATGTCATGTGTCATTCATACCAACACTGCCCACACCCATGCCCCAGCAGACATAAGTAATCTATCATAGCACTCTTTCCAGATTCAGCCAGAAACAGCCTCATGATCCTGCTCAACAAAGAGCTCTGGGCAATTATTATAAAGTAATAGGAGTTGGCATAAACTTGGGTTGCATTTTTGACTTCCATTTCCTCACCACCTCCTCCCTCATAAATACCATATAACCTGGCTTCAGTCCCCAACATTCCAGTGAAACTATTCTCTCTAAAATTCCATTACCTTTCTCCTCAGCAGTCAAAAGCCCCCATTCTGATTTAATACCACACTCACTCCCTCCTGCAGACTCTTGCTTCCTCCTCCATAAATCCAACATAACCTGCTCCCTCTCCTTCATCCTCATGTCTTCAAGTTCTGTATACTCTTCCTTGCCACTGGTTCAGATCTTGTCTTTCTTGATAAGTGCCCTAGCCCAGGCCTTAATGATCCAATCTCCAAGTTGGAGAAGTTGGCTGTCCATCCTCACACCTCTTAAAAGGGGAGTCATCCTCCCCTATTGCCTTCCTATGAGTGCAGGTTGGCAGCGTTTAAAGCCTAGCTCAGCTTTCAGGGACAAAGTTGTGAGGCCTCCTCCAGTCACCCTGAAGCAACTTCCAATGCCTAGAACCATCTAGCTAATTTAGTCATTGGGAGCCTCTATGATGAAAGGCTCAGCTGAGGAAGAGGGTAGAATCTACCAGCTGAAATAAAGTTTACAGTTTATTTATTGATTTCAAACGGTCTATGTCCCCAGACCTCCAGCACACTGCACTTCTAGCAAGTGGATATAAAAAAATGTACAAGTAACACACACATGCACGCACACACACACACCATAAAGCCCCACGAGATTTGCTATGGCCCCTGTGTCTAAGCTATTCATTGAAAAATGCATTTTGCAAAAGAAAAGCCACCACAAAATATCTAACATGGGTTCAGTACACACGTGGTTTTTTTTTCCTGCCATGGGATGACTTCAAACCCGTGAAAGTCAAGCGTGGATGTCAAACCCTATATTCCAACCCTGTCCAGATGACTATTTTCACAAATAGTTATAAGAATACCCAAGAAAAGTATAATAAGTATCAGTCAATTAGAAGTTCAGGTGTTTAGAGCAGGAGGTGACTTCCCAGAGTGCTCACACTGAGGAGACTGCCTGTCCCAGGCTCAGGCTTTCTGGAGGAAGGGCCAACCATGCATCAGCCAACACTATTGATTCCTGACATGGCTAATTTCTGGTAGAAAATGGAACAATTATCTTAGATTAATTAAAAATGGATTAGGAGGAAGAACTGTGTTTATTTGTTTGTTTTCGCAAACTGAAGGTATGTCAGGAAATTCTTAAGACCCTGCCGTTGCCAGATATTAAGTGGACAAAACTCTTAGTCAATGAGCAAAAAATACTCAGAAGACCTGAGGCAGGCCAGGCTGGTAGGCTGGCAGGTACAGCCCTGGGATCCTTGGAGACTTCCAGCTACTGTACCAGGCATTCTTGTATATTACCGTGATATCAAGGAGCCCTGGTAGGACAATGGTTAAGCACTTGGCTGCTATCGGAAAGGTTGGCAGTTCAAACCCACTCAGCCACTCCACAAGAGAAAGGCCTGGTGATCTGCTTCTGTAAAGATTACAGCCAAGAAAACCTTATGGGTAAGTTCTATTCTGTCACATGAGGTCACTATGAAACAAAAATTGACTTGACGGCACCTAACAACAACTAAAATACCACAATTATACCCAAGAAATTTAACACTGATAGAACTATTATCTAATACACATTCTATATTCGTTTGTCCAATTCCCCCAATAATGTCCTTTATAGCTATTTGTTCCTTTTTCCAGTTCATGATCCAATCAGACATGAAGCATTGCATTTAGTTGCCATGTCTTTTTGGTCTCCTTAAGTCTCAAAGCGTTCCTCTGCACTTACTTTTTTGTTGTTACCTTTCAAAACATTGATATTTTCAAAGAGTCTATGTTATTTGAGTTGTAAGATAACCTGCAATGTCAATGAGCCTAATTATTCTCTCTTTATTAAATTCACATCGAAGACTTTTGGCAAGAACACTACATAAGTGATGTTAAGTCCTTCCCGTTGCATTCCATTAAGGCCCACAGAATGTCAGTTTGTCCCATTATTGGTAATGCTAAGTGTGATCGCTTGATTAAGATGGTGTTTGCCATATTTCTCCATTGAAAGTTACTTTGTTCCTTTGTAATTAATAAGTAATGTGTAGAGTGTTAACCTGGAGGCCGTGTGAATATCTGCTTCCCCAAATTGGTGTTGTTTTTTAAACACTGCAATTATTGTGATCCCTCAATAACAGATTTGAGCAGTAATGGGAGGACAGAGGCATGCTCTGCATTCACTTCACTATCTCTGTAAACTCCATTTGGCACTGGTTAATGATAATGCAGCCTTTGGCACTTTTTTCCTATAGATGCACTTAC
This sequence comes from Trichechus manatus latirostris, assembly GCF_000243295.1. Classification (NCBI taxonomy): domain Eukaryota; kingdom Metazoa; phylum Chordata; class Mammalia; order Sirenia; family Trichechidae; genus Trichechus; species Trichechus manatus. The sequence continues at coordinate 3,647,050 of NW_004443942.1, forward strand.
AGAATAGAACTCCATTTAAAAAATGCATTACACCAAAGCACAGTGAAAGCAATTACCAATACTCAATTACTCTAGCATCACTTCATCACTGTTGACACTTTTAAATGCAAGGGTGGTTTTGAATGTCCTAAAGGTGGAAATTGGTCTACAATGACAAAGAGAGGCCCAGAAACCTTCAGTGCCTTCAAGAACTACAAGATACAATCCTAACTCTTTGTCCTAGGACTCAAGACCCTACAGGACCTGGCCCCACCTTTCATCTTCTCTCCTATGACTCCCTTCATGCCTCACCTCTCTATTCAATTTAAGCTTCTTTCTTCTTTTTATATACACCCCACCCCATGCTTTTCCTTTGCTCATTTGGACTCTTTTGTCTTGAATGACCTGATCCTTATCATAGAACTTACAACCTTTACTTAGCCTTGAAGGCCAAGGCCAAATTTTTGTTCTTTCACAAACTTTTAACTGTTAAAAAAATTAACCTTTCCCTTGCCTGAGTTCTCTAAGCCTGTGATAAAAGGGCACTTGGTACATGTTATTATTCAGTGTGTAGCTTATCTCCCCATCAGGCTGCAATTAGGGCTGTAGTATCCAAACGACCCATTGAGCATCTGTTCAGAACATCAGCAAAGTCCAAGCACCAAACAATTTTTGGAAGAATTTGGTATCTAAAAAAATTTTTGAAAGATTTAAGTAATCATCATGGGAAATATTAGAACTAAGTGGTCTTCCTTATAATATGGTTTAGTATATTTTAATTTTGATTTATATATGGGGAAGAGGGGAAGGTAACACTGTAATTCTTGTTGTTGCTAACTGCCATTGAGTCAACTCCAATCCACGGCAGCAGAACAAAAATGTTGCCTGGTCCTGCATCATCCTCACAATCGCCAGCATGTTTAAGTCCATCATTGTGGCTATTGCGCCACTCCATCTCACCAAGGGTCTCCCACACCCTCATTGGCTCTCTTCTTCACCAAACGTGATGACCCTTCTTGATGACGTGTCCAAAGCAAGCAAGTTAGACAATGTTCTGTTGTGATCCATAAGGTTTTCACTGTCTAACGGCAACTTGTTTTAATTTTCAGAAGTAAATCACCAGGCTTTTCTTCCTAGTCTGTCTTAATCTGGAAGCTGTGCTGCAATTGTCCACCACAGGTGACCCTGTTGGTATTTGAAATACTGATGGCATAGCTTCCAGCATCACAGCAACACGCAAGCCACCACAGTATGACACACTGAGAGACAGGTGGTGGATTAGGGTGCCATAGATCTTAATCCAGCCCTGGCTGAAAACAGCAAGAACAGAGACCATACTATTTCTTCCCTATCCCCAGGCCTAGCACAGCATCTTATGCATAATAACTGCTCCATTAGCAGTTACTGAGTGATTGAGAAAAAACTTAAAGTTACACCAATTGTTCTTGCTCCTCTGAAGATGAAATGACTTCTCCTTTCCACTCCCCACCCAACCCTCAGCAGATCTCATCAGAAGTCAGAAGACAAGGCCCTCTGTGGGGACTCATTGTCAGAGAGCAAAGAACTGGCAAGGCCATACTTGCATATTTGAAAACAAGATTTTCACTGCTCTGTGGTCAACACATGGGCTGCTCCCTCCTCTGTGAAAAATGGAACATCCTGCTCATGATGACACTGGGGACAATCTCACTTCTTTGGCTATGCTTGGTGCCACCCTAGAACCACACAGAAGATATATCCATATAAGACACAACACAGATGGTCCTGTCCTCTGGGAAGCCTCCTGGGGGCAGGGGCTACCATCACACCCCTTGGGTCCTTGATTACAACATTGGAACACACTCCAGACACCTCACTGGCCCCACAAACACCAACCGAGTGCCTAGCCAATGCCAAACCAGGGCATGGGAAATTGAACACAAAAACAGACCTAGCTCCTGCCCCAAAGGAACATGATAACCAAGTCACAGAGACAATACTCATGTAGCTGAAGCACCCAAGAATAAAACAAGGTATTGTGGGATGCAGGGCTTGGGAAATTCGCAGACTGGAACAATCACCTTGAACTCCAGCCAGCTAGTTACCAGCACTAACGTGCAGAAAGTACTTTAATATCTATTGTCTTAGCACACTCTCCCAAAGGACCGATGAGATGGGCAGGAAAGGAGCATTAAATACAAAACAGGGTAATATAAATTCCCTACCTTGTGTCTCCTCTTAAATGAAGTCTCACCATGTTCTGACCTCTATTCGGGTCACTTCTGCAAATGTTCATAAGAACAAAGAATTGTCAGGGCTGACAATATACCAGGCACTGGGATGCAGAAAGTCCTTATGAGCACTAACAGAATGTACAAAGAATTTATCCACTCAGTGACATTTTTTTCTGGGTCTGATTCTGGGCTCCGCGCAAGAAATATCAAGATGCACCCTGTGGCGATTTTCACACCATCTAGTGATTACCTGTTGGCCCATCTGTCTCTTTTCTTTCAGAAAAGGGGCATCTCTGTAGCATCAGGGCAAAGCTCAGGGTGGGGCACACTGCAACATCATTTCAAAGATAGGCTTCTGTGAAAGCAGACAGACTCAGAGCCCGCCCTGCACATGCACCCACTGAGCTCCACCCTCAGGGTGAAAAATCCATCCTTCGGTCACAGGCCTCCTTGCTCCAGCTGACTCACTTCAGCCTCTGTACACGGCCTCCATAGCTCTATGGGGAGGATGGGCTGGGTAGCCCAGCTCGGTGCAGATCTTGCAGATACAGCCGAACCCTTCTCTCCAGGTGGGTGTGCAGCTGGCACTGCCTGTCACTTGGTTCTGCCAAAGACACAGACCTGTCAGGTGAGGCAGAGAAGGGGCAGGCCACAGCCGAGGGCCTTCTCTCCTAGGAAATCGGGACACAGGCTCTCCCTCCTCTTGGGATAAATGAGGTTTTCTGCTGGGAATAATGGCACTAAAGTGTCCAAGGATAGCATTCAGGGGACTGAATCCCAGAATCCCAGCAAAGGGATCTGCCAAAGACTGGAGGGACCAGATGTCCAGCTTCACACGGGAAGGGCTCTTTAAAGCAAACCAGCTCTGATGGCAAACTACAAACTAATCTGAAGAGAGCTCTGTCCTGAGGTTGCCTTGTCCTCCACAGCTATGACGGGAGCACAGCTGAGCCAGTGCCTCATGCCTGGCAGAGAAGAACCCCACACCCAAGATCCCCAGACCACATCGCTGTCCAATTCTGGGGAGACCCTGCTCAGCCTGCTACGTCGATACAGTGGTTCTTCACTTTTTGTGGGTCACACAGCCCTCTGAGAATCTGAGAAAGGGTTTGGACCACCTCCCCAGAAAATGCATTTATACACACACACACACACACACACACACATATGCATGTGCATATATGCATATATATTTGCATATGCATTCCCATAACTTTTGCAAGTCTACAGACTCCCTAAACTCCATAGATGAAGTCCAGGTTAGGCACTCTTGTTTTTAAATCTTCCCAGGAACCCAGCAAGCCTGGGTTCTCAACAAACCTCCACATTAAAGTCACCAAAAAAGAAAGTCAGTTTTTCCATCTGAAACATCCTGCCCCCCCCACCTCCAGGATCAGGGCTGAGCCCCTGTTCCTGCAGGAGTAAAGGGTTCATCCAGCCCCAGGTCCAAGTGTGCCAGGTCCAGCCTGACATGTGGCCTTACACACATGGTCTGTCTTGCAGCCAGCTGGGCACTCTTGATCCTGTCTCATAGCTGTCACACTCTGCCTGACCCAGATCTGCCAAGAGGACAGCCTGTTTGTCTTCGTGGGAATACTTCATGGCGCTTTGTCATTCACAGAAATTCTCTCTGGGTTTCACTTAGAGACGGAGGGAACTGTCCCAGGGCTGTGAAAATCCCTCATTCTGAATGGGACAAGGAAGTAGGGACGAAAGACGTGAAGTGGGAATCTGATGCTCATTCCCACATATGGGAGGGTATGTGTGCGCACACCAGGCACACACAGTGTGCTTTCTGAGCTTGGTGCAGTGACTGTAAATTAGTCATATCCTCAGCATAGCTCAGCACCAGCTCAGAACTTGTCCAACATAATTAAAGTGACAGATCCTTCATCCAAATCCGCAGTTTGAGCAGAGACTGTGTGTCTAGAAGGTGCCGTGGAAGGTTTGGCAGCACCTGAGGTTTGGGCTCATATGTGCCTTGACCCCACGGCATTATCCATGCTCTGGCTATTAACCCATCTATCAAAGCAACAGGACACAGTGGTGCTGCTAGAAAAAGAACACGTCTTGACAGAGCCCCATAATGAAGCTAACTCCTCTCGTCAATCAGGTGGCCCGTGTGTGTGTGCGTCCGTGCGCGTGCCTGTGTGCAGTGTGTGCTGTGTGCATGCATGTGCATGTCTGTGTTTATATATCCCAGGTATGAAGACACAAAAGGCAATGGATATTAAGCATAGATGGGACTTCATGTAGATTTCCCAACTGACAAACCCTGGAACAATAGGCACTCCTCCACCTTTGCATCATAGAAATATATTTGGAGAAGAAAAACACAAAAAGTAACTTGATGGTGTAGAAGAGCATGCACTTTGGAGTCGCAGAAACTTGAACCTGGGTTCTAGTCCAGACTCTAGCACTTATTCCCTGTGTGACCTTAGGGAAGGCACTTCATGTCTCTGAGCCTCAGTTTCCTTTTCTATCATCTGGGATCCAACTTGCCTCATAGGGCTGGAGCAATAAGTGAGAGGACTGAAGAAAAGGAAGTAACACAGTGTTTGGCACACTGCAGATGTTCCATAAATCTGTTCCTTTCTCTGTCCCTTGCTCCATTCCTAGCAACTCCTGATGAAATCATCTGAGTAAAAAACCCAACTCTGGTATTTTACACGCTCCACTGGTCACAGGGTCTATCTCTTTCTAACATGCGGGTTGTCCTCTCACATCCAATGAGATGCCAGGGATTCTCACATCTCAAAGAGGACTTGGGCGAGGAAACTAATAAGATTGCGTTCCCCACCATGCAAAGCCCTGCCCCACACCTCTGCAGTATGAGTGACCTTTGTCTTCTCTGCCAAGCCTCAAGCTCCTGCTTTTCTAGTAATCTAATCTGTTTTGTTCAAGACAAGGAACAAGAGAATTTTATGGAATGGGAAGTCAGTTCATTTCTGAGACATTTACATAGGAGACAGTAAAACACAGTTTGTCTCCAATGACATTTCTTCTGGGACTGCTCGCAGGGAACGTAATTTATTTTTTGCAAAGCTTTAAAGGTTGTTGTTCCTCTAGTGTAAGTGGAACTGAAAATGTGTTTCCAGGCAGTTACGAAGTCCCGTTTGACCGATTCGGATGGAACTTCTAGAGAGAAAGCACGAGGCTCGGATGGGTCACAGATGGAAAGTGGGGTAAATGGCCTGAGGGAGGCTCAGACCCTGTGGCTGGGCCCACCATGGCCTAAGGGGAGCAACTGAGAGTGAAGGAGACTCTTTCACTGGGAGATCCCTTGTGATCACAGAGGAGTAGGTCAGAATAGGAAAGGCAGCTGTCTGAAATACCCTCACTTGAAGAGGACCTTGGGCCTAAACCCACCCAATGATTCCCACATTACAGATAGGGAAACTGAGACTCAGAGAAGTGAAGTAGTTTATCTAAACTCATGCAGGGAGTAAGTGTTAGAGGCTGAATTTTAATGGGGTCTAGATGTCTGTCATGAGGGCATGGTGGTTCAGTGGTGGAATTCTTGCTTTCAATGCAGGAGACCCAGGTTCAATTCTCAGCCAAGGCACCTCAAGTACAGCCACCAACCAATTGTTGGTGGAGAATTATGTGTTGCTATGACCTAAACAGATTTCAGCAGAGCTTTCAGACTAAGATAGACTAGGAAGAAAGGCCTGGCAATCTACTTCTGAAAATCAGTCAATGGAAACTCTATAGATTACAATGGTCTTATCCTCAGTCTATGTTGGGGATGGAGCAGGAATGGGCAGTGTTTTGTTCCATTATGCATGGGGTTACCACGAATCAGGGGTCAATTCGATGGCAACTAAAAACTACAACAGATTTCTGAACTCCAAAGCCCACATCTCCAGTTGCCCAACCCAGGCTGACCCTTCAGGGAAATTGCCTCCATTTTCAGGCTGCCGCTTCCCATGGGAAATGGCAAGGCCTCAGGCATGCCATGGCATTCCTGAAACCATCCTTCAAGAAAGAGTTTCTCTAAGCACTGCTTTTGCAGTGACAACGGGTGGCAGGCTTCCCTTGTAGCCCAAGGGTCACCAAACCTGGCATTTCTGAGTGTGGACAAGAAGAAAAATCACACAGAAGAATCAATTTTCTAAGTGCGAAATTTAACATTTCCCATTGCTTGTCATTAATCTGGCTATGGTCACAAGCCACTAGTCCTATGTCCCCTTCCTAGCCTTGCTCTGTAAATGGCAAACTCTAGAAAGCTGTCAGTAATCCTAATGGACTTCCACCTTGGGCCTGAGCTCTGACCTGTTCCCCCAGCTGCACCCATCCTGGCTGCCTGAAGGCGGGAGCCGGAGGCCGTGGAAGGGACTGACAGCACATGACAGCCAGGATTGAGTGGCAGCAGAAGAGAATAACCAGACTAGGGCAGGCTGGAGCTCAGAGCCCAAGAGGTCCAAGGAGTGACAGCAAGCCAAGGGGCTGGACCAGAAGACACAGGGGTGTTTGGTTGGTGATTCGAAGGATAAAGGACCCAAAAAAAAAAACCCATTGCTGTGAAGTCAATTCCAACCCGTAGTGACCCTATAGGACAGAGTAGAACTGCCCCATAGGGTTTCCAAGGAGCAGCTGGTGGATTTGAATTGCCAACCTTTTGGTTAGCAGCCATATCACTTAACCACTGTGCCACAAGGGCTGCAATAAAGGACAGGAATCCAAAAGGACACCTGAAACCAGAAGTTAAGTCAGCTGTGTTACATCCCCTGCTCTTTCCATGGAGCCTACCACTCAGACTCAGTGAATAAAACCAACATAGCCCCTGCTCTCACAGCACTTACATTCTTGTAAGTGAGAGAGAGAGAATTAAACACATAGACAAACAAACATCAGATGTGTCCGGCGGTGATAAGTATGACTGAGACAAATGAAGAGGATAAAGGCGGTGGAAAGTGACAGGGCCAGTGGGTTACTTGATAAAGGTAGGTCAAGGAAGGCCTCTCTGATAAGGAGACATCTGAGTAAAGACCAGAAGGAAGGGAGGGAGGGAGGAAGCCACATGGCTACCTGGAGGAAGCACATTCCAGACTGCAGAGATAGCACTACAGAGACTCCAAGGGAGCAGAGCTGGGACCCTTCTCTCCAACCACCCCACAGCCCTTTGTCTGCCTGTAGCCCAGTACAAACAACAACTGCATTTCATGGCTGAAAAAGTCAGTGACGGGATAAGTAGTGTTTGTTATCTAACTAAATTGTAGAGGAAATGATGTGTGAATGTGAAAATTCTAACACAACTATGGATCATGTCTGACAGCTTTGATTATGGTTTTGTTTAGTTAAGCACTTGTGCATTCTAACAAACTGTCTTATGGAATTATTAATGGATCTGGGATTTCCAGGGTTTTTCCATTTCTCTGAATCCTTCTTAGTAGAGATGACTTACTTTGGGAGTCTTTATTACAAGCGTTGGTTTCTTAACCAAAAATCCTGGGGCTAAACCCCAGGGTAAACCAGATCCAGAAGTCTAAACCGAAACACTCATTGTAGCTCTTGGTCTTCCTACATAGTTGGACACAGAGAAGACAACTCCTTGAAAACACAGACGCATAGAAGAAGGCTGATCTGGAGGCACCGTGGTCTGTGGCTTTTCATTAGGAAAGGATTTCAGTTGAGAAATAGTCAGAACCAGTAGACCAACTGTCCAGGAGCAGAGCTATGCCACCATTGTGAGCATACCCACTCTCACCCTTGACAGCTGTATAGACTAACAGCCACCCAGATAAAGGGCTGCATCCTGCTCTCCACTGACTGGAGATGTAAGGCATCTCTGACAGGACGCTCTTTGTCACTCATTAGGCAAACCTCAACAGTCCCAACAATGACCAAGGGCCTCCCTGGCTTTAAGGGAATGCCCTGAGTTGGGTTCCTGAAGGCGGCCTCTGAGATGGAGATTAGCATGCAGGAGGTGTATTAGGGAGTGTTCTAGGGATCTACAAGGAGCCCTGGTGGTGCAGTGGTTAAGCGCTTATCTGCTAACCAAAAGGTCAGCAGTTTGAACCCACCAGCCTCTCCACAGGAGAAAGATATGGCAGTCTGCTCCTGTAAAGATTACAGCCTTGGAACCCTATGGGGCAGTTCTACTCTGTCCTATAGGGTCGCTATGAGTCAGAATCGACTCGACGGCAACAGGCCTTGGAATCTACTCCTCTGAAAGGAAGGGGAAGGAAACACGACTGGACTGCGACAATGAAAACCTCAGCTGGCCCTGAGGGGAGTTTTAAAGATGGAATGACTCCTTGGAGCTGTCCTGAGTTGGAGTAAAGTGATCCCATATTGGCAGTCATTATAAGCAGACTAGCCCAGGGTGGGCAGCGTTCCCAGCATCTGGGGCAATAAGACCTTCATTCCTGAAAGAGCATCTGGGAAGCACAACACAGCTTCCACCACGGGGAACAGAACAGATCAGACTCTGGTTGCCCTTCTACATCCATCAAGGATGCCCTTGACCATGTCCTGGCTCCCAGGCTATATTGTCCAGGATCTGGCTCCTCCTATCATCAGGAATGACAGCCAGCTATAGGCTGGGAATTCCTAAAGGGCTGAGACTTCAGGGAATCCAGTATTCCTTACTTTAAATGCAAGGCCCACCACCTCCTCACTCTCTTTTGTGTCCCATAATGGGTCCTACATGGGCCCACACCCCCACTCCCAGCTAAAGTTCTCTAAGGATCTTTAAAGATCATAGCTACCTGGAAACTAACAAAGGTTAACAAACTAGCAAATATTTAAAAATTACAACAAATATGAAAACTTGGAAAGATAGTCCATCCTGAGCTCTGGTAACTTGGAGGCACAGCTTCGCCTGGCCAGCCTTCTCGGTCCACCCTCTGGCCACTGGCTGAGCTCACTCCTCCTCCCTCACTCTTGGATCCACATCCGCACCTCCCTCAATCCCTTTCTGGGACTCTGAAGACCTCATCAGAAAGGCAAAAGAGATGTTCCCAGAGGCCAAAAGGAGTTCTGATTGCATTGCCGAAGAAATGCCAGACAGGGCAGCCGCTTCTGTGAACTCCTACTTTACCCCTGAACTGTCTAGGCCTCTCATTCATAATCAGAAAATACCATAGAAGATTCTAGTAGAGAGAATCCAAACAATTATTCAAGGCTACCTTCTTCCCAAATGTAATCTATACTATAATGGCTCCTGGTTGCAGCCTATATGCAGGAAACTGAGGCAACCCAGGCAAACCCTCTAAGAGGACCAAACAGAACTTCTCAGAGAGGAAAACCCACAGACACTTCTCTGTGGAGTCCCGGGGCAGCCAGAGCCAACCAAGCAGCTGCCTCCCCCAGGGATTTCTTCACCATAACTCCTGTTATAGGAGGCACAGGGCCCAACTGAACCCCAGAAAGCCCACAATCGTGAACACTTTCCTGAGGCCCAAGAAAAGGCAAGAACCAAAGAGCAGAGACACAAAGTGGTTCACAGTGAGGAAGACCCAAGAACCATGCCAGCCATCCCTGGGGAGAGATGACTGCTCTCCCCCCTCACAAGAGAAGGGAGCCTCTGAAAAGCCCCAGGCCTCTTATCTCCCAGAAGCCATCCTTCTAGGGTGCTCCTCTCCACCTCTCCACCTCATCTGACCTCTCCTCAGTACAGAGAATAATAACCAGATCGGACACACATATGTCCCTGCCCTGCAAGCTCTAGGCCCACTGCTCCACCTCCAAGAGGGACTGGCCACACTTGATGTACCTAACAGCCGACTTGCCTCCCTGTAACTCCTTCAGCATAACTTCTAGTGGTTGATAAAGGCCTACAGCTAAGGGTGAAGATGCAGCCAGGCTTGAGGGCCCTCCTATCAGAGGACAGAAGAGCATGACATTCTCCCTTGTTTTTTTGTGGTTGTTTTGACCCAAGGCCCTGGCACACAGCACACACAAGAGGCAAAGAGGCATGTCCACAGAAACATGCAGCCCTGCTCCAGCTGTGCCATCACTGTTCAACTCATAAAAACAAGAAAAGGCCTCCAAATTGGTCCACGCCGCATGCTAGGCCCCTCAGGATCACTGCAGATAAGAGAATAGCCTGTTAGAATCCTGATACAAGCCACTGTGACTATAATTTTCTAGACGTTGAGACAAACCAACAAAACAGACAGTCTGCTCTATCTACAGAAACCAAGGTCTCTAACAGTCCCAGGGCCACAGGTCCTCCTCAACTAACACGGAGACTTGGGCGCATAGCCAGCTGCTCACAATCTACACTGCTTGAGAATCCCGGAGCATGCATCTGCTACGCAGACAGCACGGATTAGACTAACAACCTATTCAAAGCTGGGTTTTACCATCTCCCCACACTCATGCTGAAATGGCAACGAAGTTGTCAAATCTTAAACTCCTTTCATCACCCTCAGATTAGGCAGACGAGAGTAGAGTAAGAGATGGAGCTCAGTGCAGTCCGCCAACAATTCAGACACAAGTTCTTTATGAATCACTTACCTAGAGAGCAGCAATTTATGTGCTCTCTCTTATCACAAGCCCTTTCATCATGTCCACAAGGTAAATTCCATTTGAGTGAAGGTCCATAAGCACTCTTTTTGGAGCCAGGACGCCTGCCTTCTGGACTCAGCTCTGCCACAAGCATACTTTACAAACTTGAGAGAAAAAAAAAGCCTTCTTACAAATAACAATGAACATAATAGGTCCTGGACCCCTTCCACATGTATTATCTCCTTTAACTGAACAACCCTATGAGGCAGGTCTTATCACTCCTACTTTACAGATGAGGAAACAGGCTTTTAGAAGTTAAGTAATTTGTTCCAAGTGCAGAGGTAACAGGGAGCCGGAGGTCTTCAAACCCAAGAAGTCTGGTTTCAAAGCTGACACTCTAACTACCTTATACATTGCCTCCCTGGGAAAGGACTCAAGATGCATGGTTGCAAGTGACAGCACCAGCAATGGCTGATATAGGCCAAAAAGGACTTAATAAAAGGGCATTGGGTGGCTGATGGAATTGACAAGAGAGCTAGAGAACCAGGCTCTTGGTTATGTCACCAAGTACATCACCCCAACTCAGCTGTTGGTCCATTTCTAGCATTTATGGGTCCTTCTCTCAATGTTCTTCTGCAATAAAAGTCAGAACATTTCTGGTTATTCATGAAGTAATAAATGCCATATCATTCTTCTTTTATAGTGTATGTGTCAGGATAGGCTAGGTTATGCTGCAGTAATGAAAACATCCAAAATATCAGTGGCTTACACAACAAAGGTGTCTTACTCACACTACAGATCCATCAAGGGCCAACCAGGAGTCCTGCTCCTGTGTTGTCATGGTCATTCTCACACTAGGATCCAGGCTGATGGAGCACCTGGACTATTGACAGTGTCCGTGGCAGAAAGAAAAGACAACAAGGTGAAGCACACACTGGCTCTTAACACTTCTATCTGGAAGTGACACAGGTCATTCCTGCTCACGTTTCTTTGGCCAAAATAGGTCACAGGGCTGAGCCTGACTTCCAGGGGGCAGTGGGGAAGTATAATCCTCCCACAGCAATACTGTCTATCACATATGCATACTAAGATAGCTAGCTGCTTCAACGCCTGTGATAGGGTTTGACCTACGGTATGGCAATTCTCATTTAATGTAAACACTTTCAGATGAGGTGCAACATTTTCTCTTTTACAAATGCATCTCTTCAGGCCTTGGCATCAGTCTGCCAATGGCCTCAGTATTCCCAGCTGCGGTGTAATTGATTACTTTTGTGTGAACTTTCTAGCCATGGTCTTGTAACTCCCACCCAGGTGATGGGGTGGGACTGTGTGATAGGGTAATTGTAGCCCACCAAGGGGATTGGTCAGTTTTGCCTTAAAAGAGAGCCAATTCCAGTGCAGGGAGGAAGGATCCTACCACCACCAAGGAAGAACAACCAGAAGCGGAGAGCGTATTCTTAGGATTCGGGATTCCTGTGCTAAGAAGCTCTGGGAAGCAGGAGACTGAGAGAGAGAGAGCAAGCTGTAACCCTGAAGATGGTGAGAAGCAGTGGCAGGAGAGACTCGGCAGCAGGAGACAGCACAGTGGGCTTCCCCGCCCACGGAGAGAGAAAGCTGAGTGTCTTTAGGCAGAGGCCTAGGGCCAGGGAGAGGTGTGCCTGCGAGCACGGTTGGGAAGAGGCTGTCCTGATGGAAGAACTGTATCCCGAGTGTTCCTGAGCCTGAATTATAACTGTTACTTCCCTAATAAACCCCATAATCATGAGTGTGGTCTGTGAGTTCTGCGTGGCCATTGCCATGAATTATTGAACCCAGTAGAGAGTGCTGTGGGAGGGACAGCTGGCGTCAGAGCTGGTAAAAATGGCGCAGAGAGGAGGCATGTCTGACCCCTGCTTTATAGGAATCAGCCTTGGGCTGTTGATCTTGATTCTCCTTCCCCCTTGTGAAGTTAGAGGAGGTCAGATACCGCCCCCACGCCATTTTTACACTGGCCAAGAACGTTTTGTGTCCTGCCAGTGGCCTTAGTATTCCCATCTGTGGTGTAATTGATTACTTTTATGTGGCCTTTCTAGCCATGGTCTTGTAACTCCCACCCAGGTGATTGGGCGGAACATTTTCTGTCCTCCTTCCACAAGTCTTGATTATCTCAGAACCACCCCCAACCTCGATCAAAGATGGAGCCAAGGAACATCTGCTTCCACTGTAGCTTTACCGGCATAAAAGAAAAAGAAAAACCACAACAGAACTGTATTTTACTATTTAAGACTTTATAGATTTAATGTCACCACCTGGTCTGGGGTTAGGTTAGGGAGTTTTTTTTTTTTTTTTACCCCTGCAGATAACTTGCTGGTTGCTCCAGTTTGTAGTTTGAGGCAGCCTACTCATTCCAGCACCAAAACAGCAACAATAATTATTCTTATGTGGCCTGCGATTAACAGATTTTTCCTAAGTAAATGTCCGCGTGAGTTTCATTCAATGCAACTGTAAACAGATGCCACAAAGCACTTCCTCTGCCACCAAGGGTCACAAATTAGAGGTGCCAGGCCATGAGCAATGGCATATGAAATACTTAAACTTCTCTCAAGATTAATACATATATCTATGTGTGTGCATGTTATGTATGTAGCTCTCATCCCTCTTGAGCTGGGGTAGAAAGAAAAAGACACTATACTGATAGTCCCTGACTTACGATTGTTGGAGTTACAACAAACTGCACTCACAACCATCTTTTTTTTTGTACGTCTTATCATTAATAATATGTACCCGTACAATGTTGCAGCATGTAATTTGCTGATGTTATCATTCTCAGATGCTCATTTGTAGGTGTTCAAAGATCAGATTTATAAATATACTGATAATAAGAGGCAATAATAATGAAAACTTAAAAGGGGTATTTGAGTTACGTCAGAACTGACTTATGACAGCCGTTAAGAAGGAAACAATGTCATAAATCAAGGACTACCTGTACGTGGATTTATTTCTAAAATGTGGAAAACCACAGCTGCCTTCAGCAAAGGCCAGGGAACCTAAAAGCCAATCATTGTTTCTCATATACATACATATATATGTTTACACAGATACATGTAATTTATATATATTTATGTATATATACTGTACACATGTATATGTATATATACGTATGTGTCTATATGTACCTACACACATATATATAAGTCTAAGTCTAAATGTATTTATAAAACCACATTTCATTTTCTCTGCTCTGCTCTCTTGAACAGAGCCTTCTGCACATAACAGATTCCTCCTGAGTTTTGCTCTGCCCTCCCAAGTCAGGCATCTGCAATGGGATGGTGCCTATTCACTGCTTGATGGACAGCAATTATTCTCCATTTTCTTTAACTGAGTGTGATAGCAGCCTGTCAAACTCAGATACCTTGGCCAGAGACAGACAGCAGAGTCCCTGTCGCTGCCACTGCCAAAACCACTGACATCACTAGATGCCAGGCAGACAGGGAGCTGGATGTTTCCCGGGCACTTCCTACGTGCCTGACGTTGTGCTAAGCACTTTGCATGGTCATCTCATTTAATCCTCACAGCAGCCTCATCAGGCAGTCCCATCCTGCAAACTCCTGGGTGAGCTCTCTGGCCTCTATCAGCAGGATCAGCTCAACGTCAACTGGACCCACATCTAAATACCACTCTGGACAGACGCTCCTCCACATGCAAATGGGTAACATAGGCCCCTTAGCTTTGTTAGCACAGTCTATTTTGTAGTTAATTCTTTGGACACCAACCTGCTCAAAAATAAGGTGCTGTAGGCATCCTACTAAGGAAAAGGAGAGGCGGACAATTGACGAGAATTGTCAAGATCTCCCAGGCTGCACAGAGGCAGGATTTGAGCCCAAGCTCTCTACCACCACTCTAAACTGCCTGCCATCTGGACAAAATCACCCATCAGTATTCATAACCCGAGGCCACTCTAGTCAGCTGTGCAGGTGGGATGGAGAGCACAGACAGCCCTTGTCAATCAACTCCACAGACTTACTGTCCATCAAGTGCTTTCTGGAAGCTGTCTGGGGCCACCAGCTCCTAGTTCCTGGTGAAAGCCCTGGCATTTGAGAGGATCACAGAGCCAGGGAGGTGTGGTCAAGTGGAAGTCTGTCCTAAGAGAGCCTCTGGGGACCTCAAGGAGACAAGCACAAGAGATAAGCCAGTCACTGAGTACCACACTGTGACTCCCGTGTCCACACCCTCGGCTGGGGCCTGATCTGAGGACATGCCTCCTGCAAGCTACAGGCCTTTGCCCTGGGCCTTCCCCATAGCTCTCACCCCTCCTGAGCTGGAGTAGAAATAGAAAGACACTATACATGGATTTATTTTTAATAGGTGGAAACCCACGGCTACCTTCAGCAAAGGCCAGGGAGCTTGGAAGTCAATCCTTGTTTCTCATAAGCAATTGGGGACATCAAAGTGTATGGGCTTTGAGAAATTCGTCCAGAAAACACTCTCCAGAGAGCTCTGAGAGCCCTGCCCAGCATTGCTGACATGTGAGAGGGGCTTGGAAGTCATGCCAGCTTCACCACCACTGCCCAGTCTCCTCTTCCTCATTCCTCCTCAACCCCGAAAGCCCTGGAGGAAGAAGCTCAAGCCAACCTGTGCATACCTATTTAAAAGTATACATAAATGATACATATATGTGCTGGTTACTCTCCATTTGCACACACCCCCACCAAGATTCCATTCTCCACCCTTCTCTTCCATGTCCTGTGCCCAGGAAGGTGGGCTCTGCCTATGGCATCACCTAATTGCATCCGGTAGGATTTAGCCTATGACTCTACTGAAGAATAACCTACTGAATAACCCATCAGCAGAAGGTCTGAGGGTAGGAAGGGAGTGGTCAGGACCTTTCTTCCTGCAGTACTTCAGCGCCACCTCTTTGCAGTACCTGTGTCCCCCTATAGCTATAGCTCCCTCCAGGCAGTTTATCTTCCAAGGCTCTACCTCTTACTCCACTCCACAAACACTCTCTCTCCCCTTATCCGGCAGCCCTAGGTTAGCGTCAGGCCTGGGGCTCCTCACTATCCCCCACTGGAATCCGTAACTCTGCCCTCACCTCTTCATCAGGACTCTTCATGTGAAGATGGAAATTCTGCTTCCTTCTAGATCCTTTCTGATATGTATGCACGTGTGTGTCAGTTTTGCACACGCAGGCTATATGCATGTGCAGCTTTGGATATATGTTCATTGTGAACATATGCATGTGACAAACCTTTTCTCTGAACTCCTAGGCTGACAGGAAGAAAGCCATTTTGGCTTTCTTGCTCCCATCCTCACCCCATTTTAAAACAATTGGTCCAGGTCTTTGCCTGGCCCCACAACTCAGTGGTAAACTCCTTGAGGGGAAAGGAGGAACGGAGGAGTGCTGGAAATAGGAAGGCGGACAGGAGATGAGAGAAGGAGAAGAAAAAGATCATTATCATTTACTGAGTACCTGCAATGGGTGGAGTAGGAATAGAGTAGGAACTTTATAGTCATTTCTTTAGTCTAAAAATTAAATATATACAGTATATATACATACATATGTATATGTATGTATTTTGTTAAGTGGACTCTGACTCATGGAGACCCCAAGTGTATCAGAGTAGAACCGTGCTCCATAGGGTTTTCAGTGGCTGATTTTTCAGAAGTAGATTGCCAGGCCTTTCTTCTAAGATGCCTCTGGGTAGACTCAAACTTCTAACCTTTTGCTTAGCAGTGAGCATCTTAACTGTTTGCAGCACCCAGGGACTCCAAAAATGACAAAGATAACCGTTAATCTCATTTTACAAGTGGGAAACCAGGGCCTAGAAAATTTGAGTACTCATTCCAAAGCTGCACAGCTAGTAGGGTGGACAGGTATTCACACAGGTGAGTCGGAGTCCTTGCCCTTTTCCCTCCACCATGCTGCTTCTTGGTCTCCCCTAGCCCTAGCACAATCATGGCCACATGGTAACCAGAGCTCAGTCAATGCTTGGGAAACTGAACTAAAGCTGAGAAACAAATCTAATGGCACTCTTAAATCCAAAGAGAAAGCTAACTGGTCACAAAGAGAGCCAAAGTGTCAATGCCTGAGCCCAGGCCATCTTGAACAACAGGATGGATGGTCCTACAGCAAACACAAGGACTCCCGACAGAGCTTCTTCATGGCTGGCCCTAGGTCAAAGCCGTGGATGCTGTTAAGCTACAGAATGAGAGCTTTCTGATGGTGTGAGTCAGGGCTGAGAATTGGAGCATCAGGAAGATTGAATTGCTAACACATCACTCAGCAAGGCAAGGATAGAAGCTCAATAGTAGATAATTCTCAGACAGTCTACATTGCTGATAAAACCTGAAATTCCAGGTAACTAACAGGATGGAAATGAGGGTGTCTAATAATGGCAATCCCAGTAATAACAACTCTCTTCCTCTGGAAGAATTTGGGGACTGTTCGGAGGCCGAAGTTGGGTCTAGGCACACAGGTCTCATCATGGTAACCAGTGCATTGCCCTGATCCCCTCTCCCCCTGAAACTCCCTGGCCCTTAGGTAATCTCCAGATTCCTGAAAATATTGCAGCAGTCTGGCCTCAAAACACCTGCCTATCTTGCCAAAGCTGGCAATGAATTTCTGTTGAGCTGCCACCAGGAACCAGGTAGTTGTTTTACTTCGTTTCATCCTCACAACAACCCTATTAGTGATATATCATTACCTGCAGTGTATAGAGGAGAAACTGAAGCCTGGCCAACTTGCCAGTGTCCACACAGCCGGTTAAGTGATGGAGCCAGGATTCAAATCCAGGTCTGCCTTGTTCCAAATCCTGCCATCTTTTCGATACTCAATGATGCTAACGTCCTCCAAGCCTGTTCAAAAGCCACAGTGCTCTTTATCCTCAAGGTTCAGGCATGCAGCTCTCTCGACTAGCTCTGGGGAGCCACCGGGAGTGAGGAGACGTTCACTCAGGGACAGACACATGTAACATCCCCAGATCAGCAGGAGCCAGGGCCCCCTCACCACTGAGTCAGGGCTCACCGTGGGCACCCTGCTCTCTCCACACTGCCTCCTACACTACCTCCTCTCCACACAGCTATTTATAAACCTTATTTGTGCGAATGGAACAGCATATTCTGGCTTTTTTTCCTGTACTTTAAATAACTAAGTTATAGATGAAAGAAACAGAATGGAAATGCTATCCAACCACAGGCTTGCCTGGTGCACGTCTGTGTACCTAATATTTTCTCCTGATGCCATTTCCAATAGACTTCTCTCCACTCTGCCTCATTACCTCCTGCTCTCCTTTGTGCTCCTAAACAAAAGCATTGTGAGCACACAGCCACAGCTTGCTTATCACCCCCCGCCCACCTGGCAGACACAGCAGGAAGGGACAAGCCCCTCTCCCAGGCCCCTTAAGGAAAGAGAGTACAAAGACCTAACCTGGATTGAGCCCTTAATAGGAGCCAGCCCTGTATGTTATCTCATTTTATCCTCACCATACTCCATGCTTCTACCTGTTTTACAGATAAAGAAACTGAGGCATGGAGAAGTCAGCCAGCTTGCCCAAGCTCACACAGCTAGAAAGTAATGAAGCTAAAACTTGATCTAGGGCAACCTGACTCTGGCGTCCAGGCTCTGGACCATAGCCAAACCAAAAAACCAAACCCATTGCTGTCGAGTTGATTCTGACTCATAGTAACCCTATAGGACAGAGTAGAACTGCCCCATAGGGTTTCCAAGGAACGCCTGGTAGATTTGAACTGCCTACCTTTTGGTTAGCAGCTGTAACTTTAATCACTACACCACCAGGGCTTCCAAGGACCATAGCCAGTCGCCACTAAAAAACTCCAGTAATGATCCCTATTACCTAACTGATGGCTCTTAGGGCAGGTTGATGCCCAACGAGACACAGGTTGACCACAGGATCTCCCACTAGTTTATCAGTTGCCATCAAGCTGATACCGACTTGTGGTGATCCCAGGTGTGTCACAGTAGAAAGGTTTTCAATGACTGATTCTTTGGAAGTAGATAACCAGGTCTTTCTTCTGAGGCACTTTTGGGTGGACTTGAATCTCCAACCGTTCTGTTATCAGCCAAGCACATTAACCATTTGTACCATGGGATTTCCCAAGGCTCTCGAAAGACTGAACCCCTCGTGAGTGTAAGATGACGGGAGGAGAGGGATATTGACCAGGCATCTCTACTACTTGGTCTCATCCTTACCTTGAGTCATTGCTTTCAATCATTCATTCAATCAGCCATTTAAGAAACATTTGCTGAATACCTATACCATGTCAGATCCTGTGCTGAGGGCTGCCAATGCAAAGGAAAATATCACACAGTCCTTGTCCTCAAGGAACTTAGCCAGTCAGGGAGATAGATGAGGAAGTGGTGCCCGAGACAAAGCCATGGATGCCCACTGAGGTGCAGGTGTCTCCACGTAATCCAAGACATGAGATTACCATGCCTACTGCCATTCTGCGTAACTTGAAAATTTCCACCTTATTCCCAATTCATTTTATGTTCCACTGGCATTTTCCCCATTTTAATTAGCAGACAAATAGAACCCATGCAATCCTTGTTGGCCTCTTGATGTATCCTCCATGCTGTATTTACAAATGCAACTGCAGACAAAAATTATTCCAGCCACTTGTATTGTGAGATATACCAGTGCCCTTGAGATGTTTAATTCTGTTGGTGTTTCTTATGCAACAATGACACATAATGAGTCTGCCTGTATATTGCCCATACATTCTCCAGTATGGGAGGAAAACAGCTCAATGCAGTGGAGACAATGTGCGCTGGGGGGCCTGATTTTCGTCCTGGCTCTGCTATTGTCTTCCTGGGTTGGCCAACAAGACAGTTGGCTGTTCATCGCCAACTCTGAACCAAGACAGTTCAGAACCAACTCTGTTGTTGTTAGGTGCCATGGAGCCAGTTCCAACTCATAGTGACCCTATGTACAACAGAACGTAACACTGCCAGGTCCTGCACCATCCTCACAATCATTGCTATGTATGAGCCCGTTGTTGCAGTCACTGTGTCAATCCATCTCGTGGAAGGTCTTCCACTTTTTCGCTGACCTTCTACTTTACCAAGCATGATGTCCTTCTCCAGGGATCGATCCCTTCTGATAACATGTCCAAAGTATGTAAGACGTAGTTTCACCATCCTTGTTTCCAAGGAGCATTCTGGCTGTACTTCTTCCAAGATAGATTTGTTCGTCCTTCTGGCAGTCCATGGTATATTCAATATTGTTTTCAGACACCGTAGTTTAAAGGCATCAATTCTTCTTCAGTCCTCCTTATTCATTATCCAGCTCTCACATGCATGAGGCGATTGAAAATACCAAGGCTTGTATCAGAAGCACCTTAGTCCTCAAAGTGACATTTTTCCTTTTTAATACTTGAAAGAGGTCTTTTGCAAACGATTTGCCCAATGCAGCGCATTGTTTGATTTATTGACTGCTGCTTCCATGGATGTTGATTGTGGATCCAAGTAAAATAAAATCCTTGACAACTTCAATCTTTTCTCCATTTATCATGATGTTGGTTATTGGTCCAGTTGTGAGGATTTTTATCTTCTTTATGTTGAGGTGTAATCCTTACAGAAGGCTGTAGTCTTTGATCTTCATCAGTAAGTGCTTCAAGTCCTCCTCACTTTCAGCAAGCAAGGTTGTGTCATCTGCATAAGGCAGGTTGTTAATGAGTCTTTCTCCAATCCTGATGCTGTGTTCTTCATATAGTCCAGCTTCTCGGATTATTTGCTCAGCATATAGATTGAATAAGTATGGTGAAAGCATACAACCCTGATGCACACCTTTCCTGACTTTAAATCACGCAATATCCCCTTGTTCTGTTCGAACAACTGCTCTTGATCTATGTACAGGTTCCTCATGAGCACAATTAAGTGTTCTGGAATTCCCATTCTTCGCAGTGTTATCCATAATTTGTTACTATCCACACAGTTGAATGCCTTTGCATAGCCAATAAAACACAGGTAAACAACTTTCTGGTATTCTCTGCTTTCAACCAAGATCCATCTGACATCATCAATGATATCCCTCGTTCCGTATCCTCTTCTGAATCTGACTTGAATTTCTAGCAGTGCCTATTGATGTACTGCTGCAACTGTTTTTGAATGATCTTCAGCAAAATTTACTTGCATGTGATATTAATGACAGTGTTAGCTAATTTCCACATTCTGTTGGATTGCCTTTCTTTGGAATGGGCACAAATATGGATCTCTTCTAGTTGGTTGGCCAGGTAGCTGTCTTCCAGATTTCTTGGCATAGATGAGTGAGTGCTTCCAGCATTACATTCATTTGTTGAAACATCTCAACTGGTATTCCGTTAATTCCTGAAGCCTTGTTTTTCACCAGTGCCTTTAGTGCAGCTTGGACTTCTTCCTTCAATACTATCAGTTCTTGATCATATGCTACCTCCTGAAGTGGTTGAACATTGACCAATTCTTTTTGGTACAGTGCCTGTGTATTCCTTCCAACTTCTTTTGATGCTTCCTGCATCGTTCAATATTTTGCCCATAGAATCCTTCAAAATTGCAACTCGAGGTTTGAATTTTTTCTTCAGTTCTTTCAGCTTGAGAAATGCATAACACTTTACTTTGTCTTCTCACACCACCCTTTGAAACCTTCTGTTCAGATCCTTGACTTCATCACTTCCTCCTTTCGTTTTAGCTACTCTAGATTCAAGAGCAAGTTTCTGAGTCCCTTTTGACATGCATTTTCATCTTTTCTTTCTCTCCTGTCTTTTTAATGACTTTTTGCTTTCTTCAGGTATGATGTCCTTGATTTCATCCCACAACTTGTCTGGTCTTTGGTCATTAGTGTTCAGCGTGTCAAATCTATTCTTGAGGTGGTCTCTAAATTCAGGTGGGATATACTGAAGGTCATACACTGGCTCTCATGGACTTGTTTTAATTTTCTTCAGCTTCAATTTGAACTTGCCTATGAGTAATTGATGGTCTGTTCCTCAGTCAGCCCCTGGCCTTGTTCTGACTGATGATATCGAACTTCTCTATCATATCTTTCCACAGATGTAGTCTATTTGATTACAGTGTATTCCATCTAGCGAGTTCCTTGCTCATGGATAGGTAGACTCAACATTGTGAAAATGTCAGTTCTACCCACAGCGATCTACAGATACAATGCAATCCCGATCCAAATTCCACCAGCACTTTTTAATGAGATGGAGAAACAAATCACCAACTTCATATGGAAAGGGAAGAGGCCCTGAATAAGTAAAGCATTACTCAAGAAAACGAACAAAGTGGGAGGCCTCACACTACTTGATTTTAGAACCTACTACACTGCCACGGTAGTCAAAACAGCCTGGTACTGGTACAACAACAGATACATACAACAATGGAACAGAATTGAGAATCCAGACATAAATTCATCCACCTATGAGCAGCTGATATTTGACAAAGGCCCAAAGTCCGTTTACCGGGGAAAAGACAGTCTCTTTAACAAATGGTGCTGGCATAACTGGATATCCATCTGTAAAAGACTGAAACAAGACCCTACCTCACACCATGTACAACAACTAACTCAAAATGGATTGAAGACTTAAATATAAACTTGAAAATGATGAAGATCATGGAAGAAAAAATATGCTAGGAGCCCTAATACATGGCATAAACACAATACGAACCATAAGTAAGTGCACAAGCACAGAAGAGAGACTAGATTAACTGGGAACTCCTAAAAATCAAACACTTATGCTCATCAAAAGACTTCACCAAAAGAGTAAAAAGACAGCCTACAGACTGGGAAAAAAAATTTGGCTACAACAAATCCGATCAGCCACTAATCTCTAAAATCTACAAGATACTGCAAAACCTCAACAACAAAAAGACAAATAACCCAATTAAAAAATGGGCAAAAGATATGAACAGGCACTTCACCAAAGAAGATATTCAGGCAAGTAACAGACATATGAAGACATGCTCACGATCATTAGCCATTAGAGAAATGCAGATCAAAACTACAATGAGATATCATCTCACCCCAACAAGGCTAGCATTAATACAAAAAACACAAAATAATAAATGCTGGAGAGATTGTGGAGAGACTGAAATACTTATACACTGTTGGCGGGAATGTAAAATGGTACCACCACTTTGGAAATCGATTTGGCACTTCCTTAAAAAGCTAGAAATAGAAGTACCATACAATCCAGCTATCCCACTCCTTGGAATATAACCTAGAGAAATAAGAGTCATTGCACGAATAGATACATGCACGCCCATGTTCATTGCAGCACTGTTCACAATAGCAAAAAAATGGAAACAACCTAGGTGCCTATCAATGGACGAATGGATAAACAAATTATGGTATATCCATCTAGCAAGGTCCATGTGTATAGTTGCCACTTAAGTTGTTGAAAAAAGTATTTCCAATAAAGAAGTCGTTGATCTTGCAAAATTCTATCATGCGATCTCCGGCATCATTTCTATCACCAAGGCCATATTTTCCAATAACTGTTCCTTCTTCTTTGTTTCCAACTTTTGCATTCCAATCACCAGTAATTACCTATGTATCTTGACTGCAGAAGTTGGTAAAAATCTTCAGTTTCTTCATTTTTGGCTTTAGTGGTTGGTGCATAAATTTGTATGATAGTTGTATTAACTTGTCTTCCTTGTAGGTGTATGGATAGTACCCTATCATTGACAACATTGTACTTCAAGGTAGATCTTGAAATGTTCTTTTTGATGATGAATGTGATGCCATTCCTCTTCAATTTGTCATTCCTGATATAGTAGACCATATGATTGTCCAATTCAAAATGGCCAACATCAGTCCATTTCAGCTCATATGTGTTCGAATTCATTTTTGACGACTTCTAGTTTTCCTAGATTCGTACTTCGTATGTTCCATGTTCTGAGTATTTTTTTATTCTACTTTAGATGAAGGTTTACAGAACAAATTAATTTCTCATTAATTAATACACATACTGTTTCGTGACATTGGTTGCCAACCATGTTCTGATTATTAATGGATGTTTGCAACTGTTTCTTCTTATTTTGAGTCCTGCCACATCAGAAAATGAAAGTCCTGAAAGCTTTACTCTATCCACATCATTAAGGCTGACTCTACTTTGAGGAGCCAGCTCTTCCCCAGTCATATTTTGAGTGCCATCCAACCTGAGGGGCTCATTCTCTGGCACTATACTAGCCAATGTTCTGTTGCTATTTCACAAGGTTTTCCCTGGCCAGTTTTTTTTAGAAGTAGATCAGCATGTCCTTCTTCCTAGTCTGTCTTAGTCTGGAAGCTCTGCTGAAACTTGTCCACCATAGGTGATCCTGCTGGTATTTGAAATACTGGTGGCATAGCCTCCAGAATCACAACAACATGCAAGTCACCACAGTACAATAAGCTGACAGATGAGTGGTGGAGAGCTAACTCTGAATCTCCATTTTCTTATCTTTAAACTGAGGATATCAAGTGAGGAAGTCCATCTGGTACCTTCCAAAATCCTGTGGAGCATCTTTTGGCCCACAAGTCTGTGTTTTTATCTAATTTAAAAGAGCAAGTCTTCTCGGGGAACATCCAGCTCAATTGGCATAACACAGTTTATAAAGAAAATGTTCTACTTTCTACCTGGGTGAGTAGTGTCTGGGGTCTTAAAAGCCTATGAGCAGCCATCTAAGATACTCCACTAGTCTCACCCCTCCGGAGCAAGGGAGAATGAAGAAAACAAGACACAAGGAAAAGATTAGTCCAAAGGACTAATGGACCACAACTACCACGGCCTCCACCAGGCTGAATCCAGTATAGCTAGATGGTGCCCAGCTACCATCACTAACTGCTCTGACTGGGATCACAACAAAGGGTCCCAGACAGAGCTGGAGAAAAATGTAGAACAAAATTCTAACTCACAAAAAAAGACCAGACTTACTGGCCTGACAGAGACTGGAGAAACCCGAGAGTATGGCCCCCGGACACCCTTTTAGCTCAGTAATGAAGTCACTCCCGAGGTTCACCCTTCAGCCAAAGATTAGACAGCCCCATAAAATAAAACGAGACTAATGGGGCACAACAGTCCAGGGACAAGGACTAGAAGGCAGGAGGGGACAGGAAAGCTGATAACAGGGAACCCAAGGTTGAGAAGGGACAGTGTTGACATGTCATGGGGTTGTTAACCATTGTCATAAAACAATATGTATACTAACTGTTTAATGAGAAACTATTTGTTCTGTAAACCTTCATCTAAATTACAATAAATAAATAAATAAAATAAAAGAGCAAGTCTGAGCAGCCATTGGTGAGGCATAGCTGCCTCCGGCCAGCTGGAGACTTGGGCGCTGTGGTACCTCAGTTGAGAGCATAGGATTCTCAGTGAGCAGATCTGGGTGAGTCTTGGGTCTTCAGACAAGCAGCTCTGGGACACTTAAATAAGCCTCAGTTTACCCATTGTCAGTTTACTCTTCATCACATGGTGATAATAATACTTTCTTCATTGGGTTGGTGTGAAGATTAGGTGAAATAATATGATTGGGGGGACATCATAAAGGCTCTAGATGCAATCTTCTGTTATTTTTTCTCTGTTGTCTTTGGGGCCAAGTTCCAGTGTCCTAGGGCTGACTCACTGTTTCCATAAGCTGCAGTTTCCAAGGCTGGGCCTCTGAGCTCATGTCAGCTCCTTCCCAGAGAGCAGAGCCCTGCCCTTTCTTCCAGATTGATGGCTAAGCCCAACTGCCCTTGGCCAGGCCTTCTGGGGTCTGCCCACCTGACTGGCACCCTCTGACTTCCTC
Organism: Trichechus manatus latirostris; assembly: GCF_000243295.1. Classification (NCBI taxonomy): domain Eukaryota; kingdom Metazoa; phylum Chordata; class Mammalia; order Sirenia; family Trichechidae; genus Trichechus; species Trichechus manatus. The sequence goes on from NW_004443942.1 coordinate 3,672,439, forward strand.
CTAGAAGTGTCAATGTTGCCTGCTGGCAGATGTGTTCTAGACTTTCTCTACCATCTTGGTGACCTAGGTCCACCTTCCCACCCCAGCCTACGCAACGAATGTATTTCCTGCCAAACTCCATGTCTTCCTTCCATGCCTGCCCTGGGAACCATCTGCCATGCTGTGCTCTGTGCTGCTTCGTGGGGCCTCACAGAGGCCTACTTGCTCAGGCGAGTTTTGCTGCCTGTTCCCTCACTTCCTACAACTACTTTGGGGCACTGAGAGGAGTCATGTAAAATCACAAGAAGGGTCTTTACCATGTTGAGGGTGATCCCTATCCAAGAAGTTCCAAGTCCTTCACCCATTTCCCATCCAAACACACACAGTAATTGATGAGTTGATCCAAGTAAGCTAGTCTTTCAATCTAAGTTCACTCTCTAGTTATTTATGACCTTTAAGGAGCCTGAATAGGGAAAGACCTGAATTATCAAGATCTTGGGTTAAACTGGACACACAGAAAAGACCACTTAGCAATTATCATAATAAAACTTTTCATTTATTGAGTGGTAAACACTTTATATACATTACCTCATTAAATTTGATCCAACAATTCAGTGACATCGGTACTATGATTATCTTTATTTTGCAGAGGATTAGACTGGTTTGCAAAGATCCCAAGATCACACAGCTGAGAGATACAGGGCCAGGCTGCCCAGCCAGGTCTGTTTGCTCCAAGCCCCAAGTGCTAAACCATTTTGCTATCAGCCTTCACAAGGAAAGCAAAGAGGGCTCTGGCCTGACTGGAATGTGAGAGGGAGGAGAATAGGGCTTCCCTTCCTTATCTCTCATCATCACTGAAATCTGATCAGAAGCTGCTGTGCTGACCATCTGATAATCCCTCCCCTCATATATCCCTTCGTCTATTGCTCTTTGGAGCCCTGGGGTGCAGTGGATAAGAGGTTGGCTGCTGACCAAAAGGTCAGCAGTTCGAATCCACCAGCTGTTCCTTGGAAACCCTATGGGGCAGTTCTACTCTGTCCTGTAGGGCAGCTGTGAGTCAGAATCGACTTGAGGGCAATGGGTTTGGTTTGGTTTTTTGGTGTCGCTCTTTAGTTGAGGAAACCAGCTAAGACTTTCATATCTTAGAAATGAAAACTGGGGTAAAGAAAAAAGTTCCCTGATCCCTGAATACCACTTAAATAGATCACAGCTATAGCAATTCTCCAAAAAGAAAGTCTTAAAATGTTTGCTAATTGGGTTTAGCAAAATTATGTTCAGTTTCACATGTGGTAATCACAGACATAGCCTCTTCCAGCATTATTATGGCTTGCTCCTGCTTTGGAAAAATGACAAGAGCTTCGCAGAGTAATGCTTCAATGCAGAATTTTGTGTCAGGAAAGACCAGGGCTTTTTTTCTAAGTTTCTTATTTAATTTCCCCAAGTGTGTGTGCTGCTTGTGCTTCCTGGATTTGTCCAGGCCATCTCATGCAATTTTGCCTTATTCTCTTCAGTGAAGAGGATCTGTTTTAATGTTTTACATAAAATACAAACATACTGCTAGCTAAAGGTCAGGCATTGTTCTAAGTGCTTTATCAATATTAACTAGTTAATCCTCATAATAACTCTATGGGTTAAGCACTGCTGTTATTCTAAAGATGAAAAAACTGAGGTTCAGAGAGGTTACATAACTTACTCAAGGTCATGCAGCTAACAGGGGGAAGAGCTGGGATTCAATCCCAGGAAGTTCAGTGCCAAAGTCTGTATTTTTAGCCACTTCACTACCCTGCCCTGTATTTGCTAGGGATTTGTTCAACATATCAATAAGTCAAATATATTGTATCTTTGTAAGACTTTTAAGATGAAGTCACAAGTCAGGAAAGAAAAAAAAAAAAAACTCTTTATCTAACCATGTTTCTCAGCAGGGAGTTTAGAAATTGTGGTCTCCTAGAGCCAGAAAGTCACGTTTTATAAGGAGAAAAGATTTTGTAGGTCTGCATGATGTCTAGACAGGCAGCTGAGGGGAAAAGATTTGTCCATGTGTCTCCAGGGCTGCCCAGGGAAAAGGAGCCTGACTTGAGACAGCCACTCCTAGTGATTAGACAGAAATAGACCAGCTGTGGAGGAGAGCAAGTTACCAAGCTGGAGGGTCTGGAGGAAACCTCTTATAAAACAGTGCTTCCCAAGCCCAAGTCCTTGGACTTTCTGCAATAGGTTAAAACACAGATTTAAAACTCACCCCAGACCCATTGAATTGAAATCTCTGGGGAGAGGGTGGGGGATGGGAGGGGATATAACTCAGAAACCTGATTTTTTTTTTTTTAATTGTACTTTAGCTGAAGGTTTACAGAGCAAATTAGTTTCTCATTAAACAATTAATACACATATCGTTTTGTGACATTGGTTGCCAACCCCACGACATGTCAACACTCTCCCCTTCTTGACTTTGAATTCCCTGTTACCAACTTTCCTGTCCACTCCTGCCTTCTCGTCCTTGCCCCTGAGCTGGTGTGCCCATTTAGTCTCAAGAAACCTGATTTTTTAACAAGCTACCCAGGTGTTCTAATAACAATAAAGTCTGGAATCCTCTGCCATAAAATCTGACAGCTCTATTTGTTTTAAATCCCCATTCACCATGCATGCTTGGGAAATATGACTCAGCCACCAAAATACACCTTGAGTTATAGCCCAACCGTAGCTCCAACGACCAAGTTTAATCTGCTACTAATAATAATAACAATAATGATACCTACCAATTCTTGAGCATTGACACTACATGCCTGACACTGTGCTGAGTACTTTACCAATCTTACTTATTTTAATTCTCATCACAACCCTGGGTTGTAGTTATGTTAACCTTGTTTGTGGATGATGAAATTAAGGCTTGAGGAATTTGGGTAACTAGCTCAGGGCTACACAAAAAGCAAGCAGCAGAGGTAGAATTCAAACCAGGATGTCACCTGAACCACTGGGCTCTGAGACGTAGGTCAGTGCTACAAGCAGCTCCGCCCCTGCCCCGCCCCCATCATCACCAGGGCCGTGGTTGGGGCTGGGAAGGCCACTCCGTGAAGGAGTGGTTGGCCATGAGGAGGGTGTGGGTGGCCGGGTGTCCTTTTCCTGCCGGCAAGTGGAAGCCACAGCAAGCTGCTCTTTGTGCTGCATTGTCTATTTCTGCAGATCCCCCAGCGTTGCGTCGTCTGTCTAGCTACTCTGACACCAGCCAACATGCTGGGCTGACACCAGCTCCGTTAGGCCTGGGCCAGCAGAGTGGGAGAGGCCAGAGTGTCACAAGCACCTCTGGGTCTCATCAACAACCCAGCCACCCAAGAGCCTGCAGCATTCCTCTCTGGCACTCACTACAGCTCCCCTGCTGGAGTTAGGCTGACCTGAAGGCAAACCCTGACTTCCCTGTGCCTGGGGCAGGCTGCTCACCCACTCTTTTGCCTAATCTTTAAATGGGGACAATGAGGAGGGTTTCATTGGGTGGTGGTGAGGATTCCATAGGAAAGCTCCTGGGCAGGAGGTACGTTTTAGGTGCTCTGATTCCCCCTCTTTACCCTAGTGAAAAAGAGCCCCTATAATGCTGTATTAAAATTCATGTTTCGTTTGCTGGGCTTCCTCTACCCCCAGCTTTGCGTCTGAATCCTTTTGCTTGGAGGTTATATGTAAATCCCATTGCGCCTGCGTAGTATGATTAAGACTGTTGCTGACATAACTTGTATGAACCCCCTACTTGTAACCCCTTTAAAAGAAACTTGCCTGTCCACCCCTGACGAGCAATCTCAGCAGCAGCAGCTCCAACTGACTCCTTTTCCTTGCACAACAAAAGTGCCTTTCCTGTTCTCTCACCTCGGTCTCTTGTTTACTGGCCAATACGAGTCATTGCCGAGCAAGCACCTGGGGTTTCTACCCCATAACACTACTGTTGCCTTCTGTTATTTCTTGGGTGTTGTTGCCATCAAGATAGCACTGCCAGATCTCCTAGCCCAGCCTCCATCAGAGATTCCAGTAAACACAGAGGGCACCTACACTAGGAGGGATCCTCCATGCCCCCTTCCTCGCCACAGAGCTCTGGGTGCCTTGGCCTCCCTGTTCACTCAGCCCCAGGAGGTAGCTTCCAGAAAGCAGAGCCTTAACTTGTTCTCTGCTACGTCCTGGTGCTGCGAGAAGATCTGGCAGGGCAGAGGCACTCAGAACACTGTTATTGTGAGGTGCAGCGAGTAGGTTCCATGTAGAAACTTGAATAATAGTCGTATTAACCGGTCTTCTGTTTAGGCATATGAATACTATCCTACCACCAACAGCGTTGTATTTCAGTATAGATCTTGAAAAGCTCTTTTTGACAATGAATGTGATGCCATTCCTCTTCAATTTGCCATTCCTGGCATAGTAGACCATATGATTGTCAAATTCAAAATGACCAGTACCAGTCCATTTCAGCTCACTAATGCCCAGGATATTGATCTTTATGCGCTCCATTTCATTTTTGGTGACTTCCAATTTTCCTAGATTCACACTCTGTACATTCCATGTTCCAGTTATTAATGGATGTTTGCAGCTGTTTCTTCTCATTTTGAGTCGTGCCACATTAGCAAATGAAGGTCTCAAAAGCTTTACTCCAACCACATCATTAAGGTCGATTCTCCTTTGAGGAGGCAGCTCTTCCCTAGATGAGGGGCTCATCTTCTGGCACTATATCGGACAATGTTCTGCTTCTATTCATAAGGTTTTCACTGGCCAATTTTTTTCAGAAGTAGACCGCCAGGTCCTTCTTCCTAGTCTGTCTTAGTCTGGAAGCTCAGCTGAAACCTGTCCACCATGGGTGACCCTGCTGGTATTTGAAATACCAGTGATATAGCTTCAAGCATCATAGCAACATGCAAGCCACCACAGTATGACAAACTGACAGATGAGTGGTGGACTCAGAACAGCTCAGTGAATTAATTCAGTCATTCAGCAAATGTGAACTGTACACCTAGTCTGTGTGGGGTCCTGTGCTGAGGACAAATCCTCAGATCCCACACCTAAAACTCCCTCCCAAGGGCTTAAGACTGATCAAATCCCCTCCCCCACATCCCTCTTGTCCTTAACAAAAAAATAGTTTCCTAGTAGTGGATTCAGACTCGTGGCAACCACATGTGTGTCAGAGTAGACTGTGCTCCATTGGGTTTTCAGCTGTAATCTTTACAGAAGCGGATCACCAGGTCTTTCTTCCGCAGTGCCACTACGTGGGTTCCAACCACCAACCTTTAGTGCCACCAGGTATCTCTCTTGCCCCTAACTGTGGCTAAGTCAGCAGTGGAGCCACTCTGGCTGTGCCACATACTCCTCCCTGTTCCTCACTTCACCTTTGTCATGGAGTCTAAGCCTCCCAGAGTGAAATGCTCAGACCACCCCTTCCTTCTTAAATTTACTTTGCAAGCCTAGAGCCAGAGCCAAGCCCAGAGACCTCAGCCTGGCCACCCCTCCAGAGAGCTGTACTGACACACCCTCACTGTTCACAACCTCCTGCAGGAGACTCTACAGGAATGGCAGATGTAAACAGCCTGAGCCCCAAGGAGAAGCCTCACATCCGCCCCTCAGAAGGCCCCTGCGGGACCCAGCTTCCATCACAAAAGACCCAAACAGACACTATATCCAATTACTGGGAAAGCAGAGGAAAGCTGTCCACAGGGGAAGCGGCAGAAGGTTCCAGGCACCCCTGGCTCCCCACCAAAGAATAATGGATCCACATAAACTACTTAGGTTTATTTACTGATCATTAAACTCTTTACCCAAATGCTGGAAGAAAAGCTACAGCTGGGTCTTAGGAAGTAAAACAAAACAAAACAAACCCTTAGCACCAAAGTGTTGGAAGGTGCTGCCAAAGGAAGAACAAACCAAAACCCCAAACCCACTGCTGTCAAGTCGATTCCGACTCATAGGGACCCTATAGGACAGAGTAGAACAGCCCTATAGGGTTTCCAAGGAGCAGCTGGTGGATTCGAACTGCAGACCTTTTGGTTAGCAGCCAAGCTCTTAAGCACTGTGTCACGAATCAAAAATGAAGAAGAAAATGTCTCTTGGACTATAAAGGAAGTTAATGGCAAACCAGAATTTGCTGTACACAAACGGAAACACATCTGTTCAGCACCTTGCAGAGATCAAGGACACCTGTATTCCAGTACCAACCACAGCAGGGAGGGTGGAAAAGGGAACTGGGTAGGGGATCAGGAAGCCAGTGTAGCACTTGTAGCCTGGCCACTGGCCAGCTAGGCAACCTTGGAGAAGGGGCTTAACCTCTCTGGGTCTCAGTTTCCTTCTCTGAAAACAGAACAGGTTGGATTCGATTATTCTAGATGTATTTTGTGCTTCTAAAACTTCTTTTTCACCTCCATGTCAACATTTTCAAGACAGAAACAGTCAGTTCTGTCTCCTTAGCGTGTCATCTTCTTAAGGGCTTAGGATGTGTCTTTGTAACCTTGGCAAAGGGCCCTGGAAGGTGCAGATAATTGTTTCTCTTCCTCGTTGCTATGGAAACTTGTGACTCCTACATCCTTGCTGCTAGGACAAAGGCGTGCTGAGGCCCCCCTGGTGGTTTGGGTTTCTTTTGTCCACATCCGCATTGTGTGAGGAGTGAAGGGATTGCTGAGCTGAAGGGGGCGCTTGCTGATATAAGTCACTGCTGCTCCCCCTTTAATCACCAAGTTTCATTAGAAACCTCAGGATCATGGCAATCGTATTTATGGGTCTGAGGCTACACGGAGGGCTCCCGCAATTACATCACCCCTTGGCCCTGAAAACCAATTCCTGATCTTACATTCTTCCAGCTTCCCTTGGCCTACTCGGAGAATTCAGGATGACGCCTTATAACTTCTTGCCACAACTAATGAGACATGCACTTCAAAAAGATTCCCTCAACAAGTGCTGAGTGATAAGACAGCATCTCTATGTGACTCTCCGATCATGACAACACATCAGACACAGCAGAAACGTGTGTCAGAAGACAAGTCTTCAATGGCCTGAGCCGAAACGTGACTGGGAGAAGGACCAGCGACAGTGGTGATGTCTGTTCAGACACTGAACTGCCAGAGGGGGGAAATGGGTTAGAATATTCTCCCAGTCTATATAAACCCTACACAAAGGGTCAGATTTGCTAGAAGATTCATGCAATATTATGATTCTCTTTCCCCTGTGGTAGTCACCTCGGAGAGCAGAAATGCAATCACCAGCAGAGGTGCTACCTTTTTTCTGAAAAATGGGGGCCAACAACATGCTTCCTCACTTGCCCCAGCATCCAGTTCTGGATGAACTGTCGTCCAGGTCATCATTTCCCACTGGCTGAGATTAAAGGGCTGACACTGTGGCTGCCGATGTTTCTCATGTCACGCTCTGCACCTGCAAGCTCTTTAACCCTCCATTACCAAACAGGGACAGTTGGACACCCTCTGAATAGTTGCCTGTCTTTCCATGCCTGATTCAGACTCAGAATCATCTCTAACTCCTCCATCTCCCCCACCTTCCATACCTAATTGGTCACCAAGTCTTCCTCAAAATCCACCTCAATCACCATCATCATTGCACTAGTTCACTCTGACAACTTTTCTTACCTGCACTCTTCCAACAGTCCCTGGCTGGGCTCCCTGCCTTCAGTGTTACCCCTCTAATCCATCCTTCATCTGCAGCCAGAATGATCTTTCTAAACTACAAACCTCATCATGTCATTCCCTACTTAAAATTCTTCCATGGTTCCCCAGGACCTGCAGGACCAAGTCTTAACCCATCAGTATGACCTATAAGGCCCTTCCTGAGATCACCCGTCTCCTTACCCCTGCCCCACCACCCTGGGAATAGCTCTTCATCTAGCTCAACACTCCTCTCCTGTTAGTCTTCCCTCACTGTCTCTCGATCCACCCTAGTAGACTGAACTAGTCCTGGCCGCCTCTGTGCTGCATAGCAACCTGGGCTTACTCCCTATAGCTTCATTTATCCCATGTTCTTTGTGTATTTCTTTACATATCTGTCTTCCCTCCAGATCAGGAGCCTTTCCCACTCTTAGAGAATGGAGTGTGGCAGACCAGGGGCCAGGGATGTAGGGAAAGGGGCAGTGAGCATAGAATGATGAAAAGAGCTTGGCTTCAGAATTCAATAAACCAGGGTTCGAGCCTCAGCTCTTTCCCAAACCACCGACTGTCCTGGCACAGATCCCATCCCTCCCTAGGACATAGGGTTTTACATCTGTAGAGTGAGGGCCCGGATTAGAACATTTAGTCCCATATCCTGCTGTTCCCTGATGGGACTCAGTCACAGAGGTGGCACAGTAAGTTGAACTGTTCCAGATAAGAAGTAATCGTTCCCAGTTCCTTCCTCTGTTGCCCTGGGCTCTGCTGGCTTCTGGTAACACCTGCTTTTCCTCAGACAGGAAAAGCCTTTTCAAAATGCCTTTTCCTTTCTCCAGGCCCAAGCCCAGAAACCTCAAACAATGAAAGCCATCCCAGATTTCTGTCACAATTCTCTTCAAATTTAATAAAAATTGATTCCTCGGGCTCTGGAAATTCCTCATCAGCACTGGGGGTCCATCTTAGATTCCTAGAGTCTGACCAGCACCGACAGGTCCAGCTGGGAGACCTACGGTCCTCGAGCCTTGGAACACCCCCCAAAGACAGGTGAAGCAGATGGCCAGTAGGCCCAACCAGGGCACCAGGACCCTATGGAGATGGGAGGCCTAGTGCCCTCTTATTGGGAGGGTCTGAATTAAGCCTGGCTCTGGATTGTCAGCCCCAGTGAAAACCAGTCAAGTTGTAATGAAACCTGAAAGGAGCAATCTTCAGTGCATGCCAGGCTAAAGTGAACGTGCTGTAGGATCAAGGAGTGCTGGGTTTTGCCGATCTTCTCTATTATTAACAATGAAACACTTGAATGCCTATTAAGGTCTTGCTCTGTGCCAGGCACTACAATAACAGCTTTGGTGGCAGTAAGTCACATAATCATTTGTTTATTCAACCAAAGAATTAGTGTGCACCTATCATGTGTCAGAAATTGTGCAAGGCACTGAGATACATGTGAAGTCAAATGGGCATGGTTCTTGCCCTCGTGGAGCAAACAACCTAGTGTTTTGATTCTCAAACATAGGTGTGCATCCAGTGAGAATCACCAGGTCTTTGCTCTGGACCACACCCCCAAAGAGGAATCTTCATTATTCTCAAGCACCCCATCGCTAGTTTGCACTTTGAGAAACACTGATCTACTGCTATGAAAGAGGTCTATTACTATCCTCCTCATATTACAGAGGAGGAAACTGAGGTCCAGAGAAGCTAACTAACCTGCACCACATCACTTAGCACATAAGGGGCCAAGTAGGGATAGGAGCCCTCTTGTCTGATTCCAGAGCCAAAGCTCTTAATCACTATGCTATTCTGCTGTCCCAAATCTTACTCAAATAATTATAATTGTTATTTAGAAAATATCAAATCATTCCATTGTTTTATTATTGTCATGGATTGAATTGCGTTCCCCCAAAATATCTGTCAACTTGGCTAGGCCATGATTCCCAGTATTGTGTGATTGTCCACCTGTCATCTGATGTGAGTTTCCTATGTGTTGTAAATCCTGCCTCTATGATATTAATGAGGTGGGATTAGCAGCAGTTACGTTAATGAGGTAGGACTCAATCTACAAGATTATGTTGTGCCTTAAATCACTAACCTGGGGTTTCTACCTGGTAACATTTTGAGATATAAAAGACAGAAGCGAGCAGAGAGACATGGGGACCTCATACCACCAAGAAAGAAGCATTGGGAGCATAGTGCATCCTTTGGACCCAGGGTCCCTGCGCTGAGAAGCTCCTAGTCCAGGGGAATATTGATGACAAGGACCTTCCTCCAGAGCTGAAAGACAGAGAAAGGCTTCCTCTGGATCTGGCACACTGAATTTGGACTTCTAGCTTCCTAGACTGTGAGAGAATAAATTTCTGTTTGTTAAAGCCATCCACTTGTGGTATTTGTGTTATAGCAGCACTAGATGACTAAGATAGTTATTTTTACAACTACCTAACCATGTGGGGTAGGAAGTATTGCCATCCTCATTTTACAGATGACAAAAATGGGGCCCAGAGAGTTTAAGCAACTTGGTCAAGGTCACATGACTAGCAGGGTCAAGAGTCAATTTCAAGGTCAGGTCTACCCAACTGCAAGGATATGGTTCCTTGCAGTTCCAAGACCCAACTCTGCTTGTTCTGAGAGGTATTTTATAAAGATAAAGAACAATAATATGAAGAGCAAAAACTGGAACCAGTATTAGACAAAAGGGAAAGAAAAAAATGCAGATACTCTGCTTGGGGGAGAGGAGCTCCTTCTCCCACGGTCTCTGGGTGTGTTGAAGGTGCATGGAGGTCCTGAGTAGCCCAGGCCCGTGGAGCCCAATCCACTGACTGGGAAATCCCAAGCTGTGCCGAGATGTGCTGCCATGTGGATGAATATATGCTTGCACCACGTATATGTGCAGGCCACATTCACATATGCATGTGCACACACTGTAAAGTCACCTTGTTGGTAGGGGTCCCCCATCACCCCAACCTGCAATCACCACAGGATTAAACAGACTTGACTGAAAAGTGTTTTCTAATCAAAAGCGGCTTTAGTAGCCATAGTGCATGTGTAAAGTTCAGTTCCCCTCTCAGGGGATGGCTAAGCGAGCGGAAGGGACAGAGGCCTCAGGAGCTGGGAAGCGACTGCCTGGGGGATGACATTTGAAATTATGTATCTCTCTGAGCTGCCTGCAGAGATGCAGCAACCAAGGGAAGGCCTGGATCCCAGAGGGGACTCATTTTGCATTTATATGACAAGCACTTCTGCGCAGAGCACCAGAGAGCCCGCAAAGAAGGTGGGTGTGGCAAGTGCCCATCCCAGCGCCCCAGGCAAGCACAGAGCTAACTTCTCTAAAAGCTGGGATGCCCTGGGGAAGGCCCCAGCAGCAGCAGGTTGGCAAACAAGCAGGACTAGGCTCCCTTCTCCCCAAGCCCTCGGCCAGGCTGTCAGTGTGTGCTCCCTTCCTAGGCATTTTTGACTCACACACAGAGCTCTGGACATCTCTGAGAAGGTTTACAAGCCCAAAATGAGCCAGTTACTTGAGTTATATATGATTCACATTATATTTGGGGGACAAGGTGCATAGCAAGGAGGTACAGCCACACCCATTTGCATCTGTGAACACCAGCTCCACCATGCCCCTATTAGCCCAGCCAGGACCTGGGAGCCACCCGGACTCCCTCTCTCCCACTCGTCTGGCGTCAGGTCCTGCTGCTTCTGCCTCTTTACTCCCTTCTATGTGTGTCCACCTCCCTGTGTTCCTCCACACCCCCCTGCACTCATGCACACTGCTGACTGAGGCCCTGTGGCATCATCTCTTGCCTGTCTTATTCAGATGCCTCCTCACCAGTCTCCCAGTGAGGCTCCCCCAGTGTTGGTTATCTCAGAACTACAATCCCTCCTCTATGCTCATCCAACACAAATCCAACCCTCCCACTGAAACGCTTTAAAAGATATAGGGCCTCCATTGCCCACTAGATAAACCCAAAATCTTGGCTTGGCCTTCAGGGCCTTTCACAATCTAGGACCAGCCAACCTACCTGGCATTACCTACTTTGCAACCTCCCAAACACTCTTGACTTACAGCCATACAAACACCCATGGTTATCTACTATATCAGAAACCCTGAATATTAATTTTTTGTTCTCCAATCCTCAACTCTCCATCTTATAAATTCCTGGAGGGTCTGGCACAGGGCAGGCACTCAGCAAACTTGTAAGCTGGATGGATGGATGAGTGGTGGGTGGTTGGGTAGCTGGATGGATGGATGTATGGATGGATAGGTGAATGGATAGATGGGTGGGTGGGTGGATGGATGGATGAATGGGTAGATGTATGGGTGAGTGGGTGTAGGTAGGTGGATGGATGGACTGATGGATAGATGAGTGGGTAGATGAATGGATGAAGACTCTTTTATTTGACTTGTAATTTTCATTTGATGCCTATAGTTCCCCTAGAAGGCAGACAGCCTGACCACACTTTCAAAACACAAAGGCAATTTGGCATCTACTTTTAAACTGATTAATATGAAAAGCAGTGCCATGGTGGGAAGGCAGGAGGGTGAGCATTTAGAAAGAGCTCAGGAATTAGGAAAACTGGTTTAAATCCCATATTAGGCCACAAGATACGTGACCCTGGACATGTCACTCACTGCTCTGAGAATGTTTCCTCATCTGAGAGATGGGAATAATAACACTTACACCCTGGAGCTATCATGAGGATTGAATAAGAAAATGCATAGAAATATTCAGTCCTGTGCCTGACACATAGTAGGTGCCGCATAAATGACAGCCACTGCTATCGGAACAAGGTCCTAATGTGTATGCCCCTTTGCCTTCCCGTGGCCAGGACCCAGGTCCTCCCACCTCTCCCAGCTCTGAGACAGTGCTTTCCTGAACTCTGCAGTGAAGGGAGGGAGGGGGCAGCCACAGAGGAGCCTCTGGCCTACTTTAGGCAATGTCAGGCTCAGGCAAGGCCCCTAGACAGTAAGTACTAGAAAGAGTCTTCAAAGCCATCTACAGATAATGAGGCCTGGGGGACAGGGCACTGGGATGGCTCTCCTCAGCAAGGGCTGCTTGGCCCAAAGGCTCAGGGTTCTTCCTCAGCCTTCGGCAGTGCCCACAGCTCAGGCCTCTGCAAAGTTACCAGGCAATCTGCCCCCTCCACAAGCAAAGGAAGAGAACTCCTACATCCTAGGCTGCAGGGAGCCCCTTTCCATGAAGAGCTAAGACATAGTGACTCCAGAAAACACAAAGAGCTACTGGTCCATGCTAGACCTCTGGCCTCTGCCCCATGATGCTTAGGGTCCTAACAGGTCTCCCTGAATCCATATACCCCCCATACCCCATCCTCTACACTGCAACCCGAGTGAGTGTATGAGCACAGACCTGATCCTATCCCCCTCCTGCCTACAATCCCGTCAGTGGTGCCTCCCTATTGTCCTCCTGAGAAAGTCCAAATTCCTTGGCATAGCATTCAAGGCCTTTCACAGCCTTTTCAGCCCTCATCCTGCCTCACATGCTACATCTACCGTTTCTGGAATATGCCACGTTCCTTCTTGCTTGCAGGCGTTTGCACGTGTTCTTCCCTCTGCCTGGAATGCCTCAAAGTCACTCAGCAAGGAGGTGACTGAGCCAGGACTCCAGGTCCTTTCTGCTGACTCAGAGTTCCACACTCCTTTGGTGGAAGACCTTGGGGATTCTGGAACAGTCCTGCTCCATGGGGCTGAGATGCCAGGACAAATCTTTCCATTTCTCACTTCCCATATTCTCTCATTATATGCCCTCATTATAACCACTGTGTGACACCGTGAGTCCCTGATCAATGGTTACCCAAAAAGCCAGTGCAGGCTGTAATCTACATCTCCAAAGATTTGAACAGCTCAGCTGCAAGTGGGAGCACAGGCTGATATTTTCAGTTAGTCTTGTTCTGACCCTCAGTAATGTACACTGCATGGCACCCCCTAATGGGACTGCAGGAGGCAGGAACCCAGAGAGTGGAGGCAGCTCCTGTCATCCCAGGGACAAGGAACTACCTTTCCAATACCAAGAGCCAAGACAAAACTACTGTATCCAACACAAAGGCCTGCTTGTCCAAGCTAGTTCCCATGTCCTGCCACTCTGCTCACAGGAACCTCTTTACAGCCATCCCTCCCTCTGATACCTGGGACTCCTGGGTCTCCTGGATCAGGGGCCTCCCCATTTGCTATAGGAAGGGCCTCTGAAGGTTTCTTAGCCATTTGCAGAGAACCATTATTCCTCTCCAACAATAATGACTCTGCACATCCAAACAACTTTTAATCACAATAAGCCTTAGGCACAGAAGAGTAAACACACGCACAATTTATCTCTCTTCCAAGTTTGAGAAATTCCATCTTTCCTTGCGAAAAGTCTGTTTTCCAAGGCAGTATCTGTAAATTTAATAGCTATTATCTCTGCTGAGAGTAGAAGATTCAACACAAATCCAGATCTTTTTTTTTTTTTTTTTTTTTGCTTATCAAGATAAATGCTGTCGTGGTGGGAAACTGATGCTTCATCTGTACTCTCACTCATTCCAGTATACTTCATATTAGCTGCCGTAGCAGAGACTACTAGTTAGAATTCCCAAATTATGGCTGGGCATATGGCTACCCAGAAAAAAAGATTCCACTTCCCAGTCCCCTAGAAGCCAGGTGTGCCCATGTGATTATATTCTGGACAACAGGATGTACAATTTCCAGGAATTGTCCTTAAAGGGAAAGAATGCACCCTTCTCCTCCCGCCTCCTTCCTGATGGCTAGAATACACACATAATGGCTACAGCTGGAGCAGCCATCCTGGACCACAGAGTGAAAGGCTCATGTGGAAGGATGACAGAGCAACAAGCTAAAAAGAGCCCAGGTCTCTGATGCTGGAGTAGCCAGATCAGCCCTAGACTGCTTAACTCTAGACTTCTTGAACGTGAGAGAGAAATACATCTCTATCTTGTTACATCACTGTTATATTGGGCTTTCTGTCACTTGCTCCTGATGGTAGCCACTAGCCACGTGTGGCTATTGAGCACTTGAAATGTAGCTAGTGCAACTCAGGAACTGAATTTTTAATTTTATTAATTTAAATTTAAATAGCCACATGTGACTGGTGGCTACTATTTTGACAGTGCAGGTCTAGGGGGAGAGTCAGACAATAAGCAAATAGTCATCCTGGTGTAGAGCTGTCATTAGGGTGAGCACTATGGAGGGGAAGTAGCACAGTGAGGATGTATAATGAGGGAATTTAACCTTTTCTGGGGATGAGGGAACATTTCTCTGAAGAAGTCATGTTTTAATTGCTGATCCAACTATGTACATAAAAATAAAACTCTACACAGAAAAAAAAAAATGCCTGAAAGGAAACACACAAAAAAATATTTTTCAACAGCTTTATAATGGGTTCGTTTTATCTATATAAAGAAAAATAAACTTATGCTTAAGTAGGCCAGCACAACACTATATATTTCTCTCTGAGGAAAAGTAAACTAAATAAAGTTGCTGTCGATTCATATTTGGGGCAAACCTGATTTTTTTCTTATGCAACAGAGGTCTGTCAGAGAAGAAAGTGTTCTCCACCCACCCTGAAGGAAAAAGGATAAGCTGGCTTAAGGGCCATGGTCTTAGCCTGTCTGCATCAAGCCCCACACATTTCCTTCCACCATTAGAGCTTCTGGGCCTGAGGTCATCACATGAAGCAGAAATGAATTCTTAGAGCCCGGAAATTCCAAGAACTTTGACATTGTTAGGCTTCCTTAGAATAAAAGGTGCCATAGCCTTGATGAGGTGGCCACTACATGTCACTCCCCTCGTGAGGACAAAGCTGGTTGAAGGCTTTGGAAGAGCTGGTTGTTCAGCTGGAGCCCTGGTGGTGCAGTGGTTAAGAGCTATGGCTGCTAACCAAAAGGTCGGCAGTTCAAATCCACTAGTTGCTCCTTAGAAACCCTATGGGGCAATTCTACCCTGTCCTATAGGGTAGCTATCAGTTGGCAACAAGTAGCAAAAATAATCTGGATGATTATAGTTGCCGTGAGGGCCAACCAGGTGGAGGGAGAAATGAGAAGTTATTGCTTAAGGGGTACAGAGTTTCTGTTTGGGGTATTAAAAAAGTTTTGGAAATAGATGGTAGTGATGGCTGCACATATTGTGAATATACTTAATGCCACTGAATTATATATTTAAAAATGGTTAAAATGGCAAATTTCATGCTACAGATATTTTACCACAGTAAAAATAAATGAAAATATATATATGTGTGCGTTTATATTTCCACCTTCTCCAAGAGACCATGAATTCCCTGAGGGCCTGGTTTGATTCATCCCAGCATCCTCAGTGCCCAGCACAGGGCCTGGTAGAAAGTACTATGAGTAAATGGCTATTGAGTGAATGAATAATGGGGCAGCGTAGTGTTCAAATCCTACTCCAGCCTCCTAATGGCTGCGAGACCTTGGGCAAATTCCTTAACCTCAGCTCGAAGTTGGGGTTAAATATAAAAAGTACTTTAGGCCCATGGTAGAGCCTGACTCACAGTAAGGGTTTAGTAAAACCAAAAAACAACCATTGCTGTCGAGTCAATTCTGACTCCTAGCAACACTATATAGGACAGAGTAGAACTGTCCCAAAGTGTTTCCAAGGAATGACTGATGGATTCAAACCGCCAGTCTTTTGGTTAGCAGCCATAGCTCTTAACCACTGTACCACCAGGGCTCCAACTGAACAACCAACTCTTCCAAAGCCTTCAACCGGCTTTGTCCTCACCAGGGGAGTGACATGTACTGGCCACATCACCAAGGTCCCTAAGGGTTCTGTAGGAGGGGGCTTATTATGGACAGAGCTGGGAAGAGATGAGAAATTCCCAGAGACCCTTCATTCTACCTTAATAAACTTGCCTTTGGCAAGGCTCCGGACCCAACATTCTAGTTTCCACAGGATTCTGCCGGCCTTTCTCAGGGAAGCGTAGAGTCTCCTTTATTAAATAACCAGGTAAAAGCCTTACCTCATTCCTCAAAGCCAGGGCCCCCAATGCCCCACCTACATTCCTGAGTCATTCCAGACTGAGATCATGAGTTTGCCAGGAGCCTGCAGCTTCCCATCAAAGGGGCTTTCAGGGCAGACAGGTTGCTGTGGGTGTCATTAGCTACCCCAAAGCCCAGACAACTCCAGGGCTCCAGGGTTTAACCCCCAGCCAGAGCTCTGTGCTTTGCCTACTTGTGTTAGTTTTGTCTAGACCAGCACTTTTCAAACTGTTGACCCAGAACTAACAACATCAGCATCAACTGTGGAAACTTGTTAGATACACAAATTCTGGGTCCTACTCCATACCTACTGAACCAGAAACTCTCAGGGTGGAGCCCAGCAATATGCATTTTAACAGCCCTCCAGCTGATTCTGATGAGCGCTCCAGTTCTGCCTAACTCCTCTTTGTTTCTCAGACCTTTTCCCATCTCCAGATCAGGGTCTTCCTTCTATGCTCCAGTGAGGGCTGGGTACTGTAGTACTGTCCAGATTGCAGGCTGACCCTACGTATACTTTGCCTTCCTGACTGAGTTTCTTTGCGGTTGTTAGCTGCCATCAAATTGGCCCCCGACTCATGGCGATCCCACATGTTACACAGTAGAACTGCTCTGTAGGATTTTCTTGGCTATAATCTTTACGGAAGCAGATTGGTAGGCCTTTCTTCTGTGGAACCATTGGGTGGGTTTGAACCACTATTTTAGGTTAGCAGGGGATTGAAAGCTGTTTGCGCCAACCAGGCTTCTCCTGACCAAGCACCCAAGGCCAACCATTACTGGAATCAGGACACTGCTTAGCCAGCATCGGGCCCTTCTACAGTCTATCTCCATGGCCCTTGCCTTGTCCCAGGTAATAGATGGAACCATGGCCTCCATCACTTCCTCCTTGCCTGCACCTCCAGAATCTCACAGGCCAGAGGGAGTCCAAGATCCGAGTCGCACCTCTGCTTGGAGGGGATAAGAGGGACAGCTCCGGGATGGGACATGCCTTTGAAACCTCATTGGAAGGAGAAATGGGAGAAACTCATGGGAAAAGCCTAAGCAGAAAGGAGAAATGGAAAGAGGACTAATGAACAGCAAGCTCCCCTCCCCCACCCCATCATCCCCTACACCCAACAGGAGGCACTGCTAACCAGCTGCCCCCTTCTAAGCAGTCTTTCTTTTATCTTTCACTTTCTGCTGAGCTGCAATCGCCCGCTGCTGGGTGCCAAGGTCGCCTGCCATGTCCCTGATTGCAAGTCCGCAAATGTGCCCCAGAAATCCATTTAATGCCTAGAAAATGCACGGGCACATCCCTAAGGGAGCACTGGAGGATTTGCTCCACAAGACAGGAGCCGCTTCCTGGCTCTGCCTGTCTGATACTTTTGTAATTAAACATTGATTGCTGCCCTCCTTCTGCACTGTTGGCCCCTGCTCAGCACTTCATAACTACAAAAGTCTTTGCCAGTTACAGGCCAGTGGAATCAATCTTCTGGTAAGCGATGCTTCCTCCCTGACACTCCATCTTTGGCTGACACTGCTGCTTCTTCCTACCTGAGCTCAGGTTAATCTCTCTGCCCAGGTAAAGCCCCAACTCTAAGTACCTACACATGGCTGCGACAGTAATATCCCTGGAGCTGAGGGGTGTGGTCTAGGCAGCAGTTCCCATTATTCCTGCCCTATGCCTTTCCTTGGAGCCCTGGTGGCACAGCAGTTAAGAGCTCAGCTGTTAACCAAAAGGTTGGTAGTTTGAATCCACAGCTGCTTCTTGGAAACCCTATAGGACAGTTCTACTCTGTCCTAGAGGGTCGCTATGAATCGGAATGGAATCGACTTGATGGCAATGGGTATGCGTTTCCTTGGATACCTCCCCAGTCAGCTTCCTCCCCTTTGCCCCACCCAACTCTGTGGCACCATCCTGACTGCCCACTCAGCCCTGACACTTATTGAAGAGCAGCCAGGTTCTGGTGGAAACATGATTATCATGAGAAGATGTGAGCCACAGAGGCAAAAAAACAAAAAAACAAAAAACCCAAACCAAACTCATTGCCACTGAGTCGATTTCAACTTATGGCAGTCCCATGAGTAGAGTAAAACTGCTCCATAGGGTTTTCTTGGCTGTAATTTTTACAGAAGAAGATCTCCAGGCCTTCCTTCTGTGGCACTGCTTAATGGTTTTGAACTGCCAACCTTTAGGATAGTAGCCAAGCACAAACCGTTTGTGCCACCCTGGAAGCTGGGCCACAGAGAGACGTTGGTTATTAGTGGTGAGTGGGAGGTACAAGTTGCTCCAGGGCTACCGTGGTCCGAAATACCTCCGGCGACATGTATAATCTGTGTCTCCAAAGTATTTTCCAATGTGTCTTCCACAAAAGACACAATCTGCTATTAGCAGACGTTATATGAGAAACAATGGGGAAAGAAACTTCTGGGGTTAAATTCATTTGGGACACCCTGGAAGTAAACCAGACTTTCTTGCTGTAAGATGGGTTGGAGCCTTTAGTGTGGTTCATGCACTTAGGTCATTTCCAAATGCATTTGTCCACAGAACTCTGTTTCATGGAGCCAGGCATTAACCAGTGCTCCATGGAACACACTTTGGAAACTGCTGTTTTCTCTCAGACACCATGTCATGAGAAAGTGTGGCTTATGCACATCTGTCTCTCTCCTAGATACCCTCTATGTGGAAAGTATTAAGGGGAGAAGCAAGAATAGCCAGATCTGCGGCCCACAGGGCCCTGTCCCCAACAATATTTGAGCCAGTGGTACCCCAGCAGAGGGTGAGTGGCCTGGAGTTGAGGCAGGAAGGCAGGGAGGGGGTGGCCACTGGGGGCTGGTCCTGAGCAGTAGCTGGGTGGTCAGGAAATGGACCATCCTCGAACCTACTCTTTCAGGTATGCACCTTCCTGGGCACTTCGAAATCATTGTCTCAATAAATCCTACCAACGATCCAAACCAAAATAAACCCTGCTGTCATCAAGTCGATTCTGACTCATAGCAACCCCATGTGTGTCAGAATAGAACTGTACTCCATGGGGTTTTTAATGGCTGATTTTTCAGAAGTAGGTCACCAGGCCTTTCTTCTGAGGCATCTCTCAGTGGATTCGAACATCCAACCTTTCCTTTAGCAGCTAGCACATTAACCATTTGTACTGCCCAGGAACTCCTACCAATGATCCAGTGAAGTATATATTATTATTGTCATTCTACAGATAAGGAAACCAAAACACAAAGAAGCTAAGAAACTTGGGACCATCAGGATTTGAACTAAGGACTCTGAGCCACGAGTCCTGCTAAGGATCCCTGAAAGGAACCCTGGCTGGGGATGTTGGAGACTACCCAGGGAAGGCAAGGGGTAGAGGTGACTGATTATAACCCCTCTCCCTACCCTTACCCAGCATGACCACCACCACCACCATCAAGATGCCAAGGGCCCAACCGTTCTCTGGCAGCCATCGAACTGCAGGGGCCTCTCATACAGGAGATCTAATTCATGAGCGTTTTCCTGACACGGTATAAACATCTGCCAGGAACAGGTTCTTATTTCCCCAACCCCAGCTTAATACACACCCCAGTGCTTCAAAGAACCAGCCTGTGACAGCATCTCCCAGGAGTGGGCATGTGTCAGCATGTGTGCGGCTAAAACATTGGCCCAGCGCACATCTCCTGTGACAAAACTCACCTTGGCTCTGGTTTCTGACTTAAACCTGATCTGTTTGTTTTGGGGAAATTCAATTATTCTCTGCAAAGAATTACCTGCACCCTATAATTTCCAACAGATTTAGTCCCACGACTGGCAAAGATATTCACGGCAGCTTCTGCACCTCTAAACACATCCAGGCAGACATTTCCTGGCCCTCCCAGGGGCCCTGGAGTCCTACAGGAAGAAAGGGAGACAGGGACAGGACAGTTCCAGTCCAGGAGGAACCAACGTACATTCCCTCTGGCATAATCAGACCATGAGGGCTGCTGAGCAGCTCCAAAGACAGGCATCCATTTGCTACAGTTGTTCCATTCATCCACAAACATTTATTAAGCACCCACTATGTGCCAAGGAATGGTTCTGGAAGGTTCTCTGGTCAACACAACATGGCTATCTCATAGGGATCTAGTGCTGCTATAACAGAAACACCACAAGTGGATGGTTTTAATGAACAGAAGTTTATTTCCTCCCAGTTAAAGTAGACTAAAAGTCCAAATTCAAGGTGTCAGCTCCAGGGGAAGGCTTTCTCTCTCTCGGCCTTCTCATCGGTGTTCCCCCAGACTAGGAGCTTCTCGGTGCAGGGACCCC
>NW_004443942.1:3693367-3710435 GCF_000243295.1 Trichechus manatus latirostris
AGGAAAATCACACAGTACCAGGAATCATGGCCTAGCCAAATTGATACACACATTTTTTTGGGGGACATCATTCAAACCATGACAGGATCTTTATTTAAAAGTGAATGAACTGAGCTAATATTTGTGAGCTTCAACTACGAGGCACAGTTTTATTTGACGCACCTTCACAGTAGTGCTATGAAGTGGGCAATATGATCCCCATTTTCTAGAGGGGAGATGGAAGCTCAGGGAAGTTACATTACTTGCAAAAGGTCACATAGCCACGCCAATCCATCACCTGGAGCCAATCTCCCTCCTCCTTACCATGATGTTTTTCTGGGTTTTAAAATATTTAACAGCACTAGACAGCCTTATCTGGGATAACTTCCTTTATCAGAGTCATGTTCAGAACAGATCCTGCCTTAAAAAACCAAAACCATACCCAATGCCGTTGAGTCGATTCCAACTCATAGTGACCCTACAGGACAGAGTAGAACGGCCCCATAGGGTTTCCAAGGAGTGGCTGGTGGATTTGAACTGCAGACCCTTTGGTTAGCAGTTGAGCTCTTAACCACTGCACCACCAGGGCTCAGATCCTGCCTTAGCACCAACTAATGTCAATGGCATCTGGAACACAGTGAGGGCACTAGCCAGCTCTCAGGGGGCCAGGGTTCCCCATGTATGGGCACAGGTTTGGCTGTCCCTAAGTTTTTCTGGAGCTGGGAGCCATAGTATTTTAAACCCAAACATTGAACAATCATGGGCAAGATGGGAACTTGCCACCCTGCCCTATCTAAAACACAAGCTCCTCCATCTCCCATCACTCTTTTTCTATTTCACAACACTTATCACTACTTGATGTTTCATTATATACCTATATGTTTACTTCTTTATAACCTATGACCATTACTGAAACACAAGCTCCATTGTCACTTCCGTTCACGCGTGCCCCCAGTGCTAGCAAATGCTAGCATGCAAAAGGCTCTCTATAATCATTTGTTGGATGAATAAATGTACAGAAGCCCAAGGTGGCTGATGAAAATGTAAGAGGGCGCTTGGCTACCTATATGAGGCACATCTCCTGCCCTGGATAAATTCAGGGTACTGAGAGAACTTGCTAGGGAATGACCAGACATCCATACCAGTGGTCTTGAATGAGTCATGGAGAACAAGAGAGAAGTTGAGAGACTGGTACCAAGCATCCTGCAGCTCCAGTTTCCACAGAGAGTAAAGAAGTACATTCTAGACTATAGGCCTGTGTGGTGGCATCCATGAGAGATTCTAGAAGGATGACACAAGGGATGGTTTGTACACCAGGAGTCCATGTAGCCCACCAGCTCATTTCCTTAACAATAACTAGAGCAGCAAAGCAATGGCCCAGCCTCCCTCAGTCAGAGCCTACTCCGATCAAAAGACATCCCATATGAGGGAACAGCCTGGTTAGGGAAGGCATCTCTACTGGGCCAAGTGGACTCTTTCTCAACGAGATGGACTCTCCTCCAAAGAATTCTAGCATATAACAGTAAAGAGGTTAAGGTCTGGGAGGATGCAGAGCAGGATCATGTAGACATGAATCTGATTTGCTTTCTTTCATTTACTCGCAGCCCTGTAACCTAGATCAGGCATAAACAAACACCAAGAATCCACAGACTGATCAGTGCCAAATTCAAGGATGAAGCAAATCAATCACATGGATTTGAAAGGACCTAAGAGGTTACATCATTCAAACACTTTAGGTTTAAAAGTTAAATGAGAACCCAGAGAAGGGAATGGCATTAGTTATCCAAAGACACACAGTGAGATGGAAGCAGAGATGAACCCAGGGCTCCTTCCATTATAAAATTGGGCTAGATATAAGGAACAAAGGTGAAACTCCATTGTTTGGTTAAGGAGCCAGCCATCAGGGCCATCAAGTAATACCATGCATTTTGTACAATGCACAATTCTAGGGAAAGCCATTCCCATTGCAGAATTGTACAGTATACAGCCTACACCCCACACACGGCATTCCTGACAATTGCCTGGAGTGCCGTCTATAGAGACTGCAAAATTATCACCAGAATAAGTCAGCAATATGTTGCCAGTTGACTCAAATTTCCACAGGTGTCTTAGGCTGGGTTCTCTAGAGAAGCAAGATCAGTACAGCAGATATTTATATATATGTATATATAGAGAGAGAAATTCATATTAAGGACATGGCTCACACAGTTGTAGAGGCTGGAAACTCCCAAGTCAGTGGGTTAGGCTGGAGGCTTCTCCTGACTCATGTAGCTGCAGAAGCTGATGAACCCAAGATTGGCAGGTAAGCTGGCAGGCTGCTGGCCCACAGGCTGTGGAGGCTGATGAATCCCAAGATCAGCAGGTAAGCTGCTAGCTCAAGTCCCAAGAACCAGAGGTCAGACGAACAGGAGCCAGATGAGGCTGAGAATCATGGCCCAGCCAAGTTGACACACAACCTTAACCTACACAACGGGCAATTATGGAATATACATAACTGGCAAAAGGTGAGTCAGCTCACTTCTGTGCACGATAATGCCCTTGAGTAGAAATTTAAATATAAAAATCAAACTTTTCACTGGCTCCGGCTTACTTCCTCTATTGAGTATTTTTGCAATTTGCACGTGTCAGTTGCCCCATGTAACTGCAGGCCATGCCACCGACGTTGTGCAATGCCAGCTGCCAGCAGCTGGAACTTGGCAGTGGTAGTCAGCTGAAATTCTGAAAAGAGTGAAGCGGAACATAGTACTATTTGTGGGCAACAAACATTTTACAATATGTTCCTGTGAGCTACTGGTATCCTCAGCTAATATGAGTGGCTCATGCTATCCAGTTATGAGGGACAGAAAAATGTGCAGTAAACTATAATCCCAAATAAGTTCAAATGTGATGCTCAGTGCATGTTATAGCATAAGGAACATAAATAAAAAGGTGTACAGATTTTATTACTAGAAAATCCATTTATCCCTATCTCAAACAAATAAATGTTGAACAAATATTTCAAGAGTATTAGATAGATGAGGTGATGCATCATTGGTCTTCCCAGGAGGCCTATGGATCTCAAGGAGTCCCTGGTGCCTGACCTTGTGTCTTCCCCAGACAACCCCAGGTCACTGGCACTGGAGGGCCCTTCGATATTGTCCATTCTATTTTCACACTGTTTAAAGGAACTCCAGGATGCCAGAGAGGTGCCTCCAGGTACCTGAAAACAGGGGCATCTCTGAGCCTCGCCCATCTCTACCTAGAAAGACTGCCATTTCATCTGTTTTAGTTTGGAGCTCTGTGTGGGATTTCATTTGAAAAAGAGTTTTGTGGGTATTTTTCCTTTTTGTTTTGTTTTATTTATTGGTTTTGCTGGTAAGTGAAAAGTTTGTCGCATCAAAAAGTACATTAAGCAAATGTGTACTCTCATCAATAAGCTAGCTTTCTGCAGCATAGAAAGCTCAACCGCTTCATTCAGCATTTTTAGCTTCTTTCAATCTTAAGTATTATTTCTATCTTGTTTTTCTCTCTCTTTGGAGTTTTCAAGACCAATGCTCCTGAAAAGCGTATAGTTTATCATGTGAGTCTCATTTAATTTTTTTAAAAAAATTTTAATAGACTTCATTTTTTTAGAGCAGTTTTAGGTTTATACAAAAATTGGGCAGAAATGACACAGTTCCCATTACATTATTTCTCCTATGGATATCTTGCATTCTTGTGTCTGGTATATTTGTTACAACTGAGAGAACCAATATTGATACATTATTATTAACTAAACTCTACAGTTCACATTACTGTTTTAATACAATACCCTCATGGTTAACAGCATGGATGCTTTAGCCAGAGAGCTTAGATTTGACTCTTGTCTCTGCCATTTACTATGTGACTTTTGGAAAATTACTTAACTGTCCTGTGCCTCCATGTCCTCATCTGAAAAATGGGGATAACGACAGTACCTACTCATAGGAGTGTTGTGAGTATTAAATGAACTAGTACTTGTTAGGCCCTTAGAACAATGTGCAACACAGGGTAAGCACTCAGTAACTGTGAGCTGCTGTTATTACTGTTTTGCATACTTACTATTAAGAAGGAGCGTCTAGGACCCAGAGAGGAAAAGAGACACATCCCAGATTGCCCAGGTTAGAGCCCAGGTCCCTTACCTCCCAGGGCAAGGTGCTCTCCCACCACACAGCTGGCTCCAATTACCACCCAACCACCAAGGAGATGGTCCAATGTAGCTGGTCCTTGTAGATCCACTCAGTTCAACACTCCCAGCTCGATGTGGAAGCTGATTATTTGTTAAACTCAACTGAAGAATTAATTCAGCTGTGAGTGTTTTTGAGCTCCTTGAAGGTCCCCAAAGTGGGACTGGATGATTGAAATTGAAGTCCACAGAGGCAGGGGTGGATGGACATAGACCTCACCACCCTGGCCTCACTAGTACCAGCTAGCAAACCCCAGCCCCCACCTTCCTGGATATGCTCCCCATACAGGCGCCCTCACTCTACCCCATATATGTAGAAAATACCAGATTTCCTAGATTCTAAGATGCTTGTTTCTTTTCTACAGTGCAGTATTTCTGAAATGGTGATGAATCTTATAATCAATGTGTAGTTTTAATGTGGTAGCGTGTCTTTTTTTTCCTCTCTCTGAAAAACTATTTTTAAAACAATGATGAGTCATACAATTGATGACATGTTAAAATAGAGAAAAGGCAGTACCTTGTAGCAGATATGGAGTCCTGGGATGGTGCAAACATTTAATGTGCTGGGCTGCTAACAGAAAGGCTGGAGTTCAAGTCCTCCCAGAGGGACCTCGGAAGAGAGGCCTGGCAACGGACTTCCAAAAAATCAACCATTGAAAACCTCGTGGAGCACAGTTCTGCTCTGACACACATGGGGGAGAGGGGTTGGTTCTCATGAGTTGGAGCTGACTTGATGGCAACTGTGTTTGTTTTTTGTGATAGATATAATGGGACCCTCAATTTTCTCTAGAAAAAGAAAAGTGAGGAAAGAATGGCTAACTCCTATTGTTGAAAGCTTTCACATGTGCCAGCTTTTATGCTTCATGGATGTTCAAGGTGCCAGGTAAGATGAGGCCCAGCTCTGGGTCCAGCTCTGCACCCAGCCCAACTCATGTCTCTGTGGGTGGAGCCGCAGTGTGTCCACTGTGCACCCAGGCTGAGGTAGCATTGGGCAGGACTGGGCCTGCCTCACATCAGGAGCCATGCAGCATTTGCCACCCTCCTCCACACATATTAGAGATGGAAAGTCCAGCCCGGGCTCAGAGTTTCCTGGCCTGCAGCCTCAGCAGCCAGAGGGCTGGGCTGAGGCGCTCCTCTTCTGACAAGCTGCTGGATTTATCCAGCTTCCTTTGACAGAACAGCATGAAACGCCTCTTGCTAGAGGTGAGGGGAAGGTGGCAAATGGTTCTTGCTGCTCCACCATAAGCACCTCCCTCACAGGGCTGTTACGAGGATTATGTGAGTTTAATATATGCAAAACGCTAGGAATTTGGCCCAGTACATAGCACGTTCTACTTAAGTGTTAATTTGGAGATTTGTCTGTTTGCCTGGTAAGCTATCATTCATCCTTTGAAAATCCAACCCAATAATCACCCTCAAGAAGCCTTCTCTGACCACCCTCCACCCTCATTCTCTCCTCTGTTCCTTGGCTTATATGTGTAGGGTGGTTGAGGGCACATGCATCTATCCATCCGTTGTTTGTATCACACTAC
Organism: Trichechus manatus latirostris; assembly: GCF_000243295.1. NCBI lineage: Eukaryota > Metazoa > Chordata > Mammalia > Sirenia > Trichechidae > Trichechus > Trichechus manatus. The sequence continues at coordinate 3,699,062 of NW_004443942.1, forward strand.
AATTGCCTGTTTATTTCCCTTGTTAGAGGAAGTATTTCATAAAGGCAGGGACTGAGTCTTGGTCATTGCTGTGCCCCCAGCATTTAGGACAGTCCCTGAAACCAAGAACATCCTAATGCATGTTTATACCATGGAAAGGAATGGAGCAAAACGGAATAAAAGAGAATGGAATGGAACAAAATTTGTTGTACAAGATCTTTTCAAATCACAACAGAGACACTTGCTCAAGGCAGATTCAGGAAGAAAAATAGCCCAAATCTGGAAGTCAGTTCACCAATGGATGCCCAATAGGTGTCTCTGAGACCTGGAACAAGCAGGTTTCCCTGGGGACATCAGACCTATTCAAGCCCTCTGGGTCCCACCTATGGGAGAAGCCTCCCTCAGAACCAGCAAGGGACTCAGTTGGAAGTGGCTCTTCCCCACAGGCTGCTGTGGGCTCCACATCAGGTATGGTGGTCCAAGAACTGGAGGCCAGCTCCTGCCCAAGACACTGACCCCACCCAAGCCACAGTTGACAGCTTGGCAGCTCTGCTTGCCTTGCTCACCTTGGAAGAGCTGAATATGCCCATTTTCTTGGGCTGTCAGACCCAATCAGGTCTCCAGGGAATAGAACGACTGAAATTCCTGCCAGACCTTTCCTGGGGAATCTCTCTTCCAGTCTTCTTGCTGGAAGAAAGGTATTGTTGGCATAACACACCACTGCTCTGCCACTGGGGAGTTGACAAAGCTTACAGCTCAGCTGCCCGAGGGTCCTGTCTTGTGGAGGCCCTTGGTTGACACTTCTGCCACAGAAAACTCATTTTATTTAACCTTTCTTTCTGCTATGGCATTTTAAGACCTTCAGTGAAAAATACATTTTACTAGAACAATGCATAACCCAAATACCATTTGCCTTTCTTATCAATTCCTGGCCCATTTATCAACTTTATTAAAAATCCATGAAGAAACAGCAGCCTCAGAAACTGCTGAGTGCCTTTTTCAGGGGAGGTGAGAAGGGAGGGGAAGAAAAAGGGAAGGGCAATCTGGATTCCATGTGTACATGGCCACCTTCTCTTAATAGCATCTCTGGAAAGCGCCTGACTCTACCTTCCGCCGCAGCCCAATCCAGGCAACTCCATGTTCAGGGACCAAAAATCAATACTTCTCCTCCAGATGAAGCAACATGTTGTAGGGAAAGAAAGAGATTTAGAATCATACCGTTCTGGATCCAAGTCCCTGCACTGCCATTTATAAGCCAGATAACCTGGGGCAAGTTACTTAAGCTTTCTGACACTCATTTTCCCTGTCTGCAAAATGGGTATAACGATACCTACTTCACAGGATTGTGGCGAAGATCAAATGAGACAGCAAGTATGAAAACATCTAGCAGAGTCAGGCAAAAAACAGATGTCCAGTAAATGTTAGTGCCTTCATTAATTCATCCCAAATGTACACAGTGGAGGGAAACCTTTCTGGTCCAGCTTGGCAGCAGTGGGGTGGGTTAGAGTGTGGTAAAGTTTAGCACAGAACTGTGTTCAAAGATCTTCCCCAGTGCCTTCCAGAGGCCAAGGGGGTAGTTTCTCTGAGGAAACAAGGTGCTGCCTCCTGAAATCCTGGGCTCCCAGGCAGCGAGGGAGGGAGTGGCTACTGGGCAGAGCCAGTAAGTGAGGAGATAGCTATTTGGAAAGAAGAGATCAAGCCGGGATAGGACAGGGAATGGATAATAACAACAGTTACCACTTACAATCACCTCTCACCCCCACCACAAACCTACAGAGAGGACAGGTGTGATTATTATTACCTCTGTTTCCAGATGAGGAGACCATAGCTTACAGGGGTGAGGGGACATAGTCATACAGTGAACACATGGCAGGGTAGAACTCTAGCCAGGTCATCTGAGCACCTCCATACACCACACTCTTAACCCCCTCTCTTTAATAAAGGTGTGGGGTCACTACCCTAGATGCTGGGTCTTCTAGGAGGTAGAACTGAGGTCTCAGGAGTCACCTTGGAAACACCCACTGCCACCACCACCACCACCACCATCACCATCACCAAACTGGCCTCCATCCCTCATCAATCTTACTGAACATAGCACTCAGCCGGACTCTGTAAATAACAAACTAAGTTGGTAGATGAGTAAACAATGTATTGTTTATTGTGAAATTCCATGGGGAAGAAAGAGCTATCACTTCTTTGTTGTGGTTAGCTGCCATCGAGTCAGCCTCTGACTCGTGGTGGCCCCATGCGCTACAGAACAGAACCAAACACTGCCCAGTCCTGCACCATCACTGTGATTGGTTGCAGATCTGCCCATTGTGATCCATAGGGTTTTCAGTGGATGATTTTCAGAAGTAGATCACTAGGCCTTTCTTCCTAGTCCATATTAGTCTGGAAGCTCCATGGAAACCTGTTCAGCATCATAGCAACACGCAAACCAACACTGACAGACAGGCGGCGGCTGTGCATGAGGTGAATTGGCCAGGAATTGAACCAGGGTCTCTGGCATTGAAGGCCACCATTAAAGCACCAATGCCTCAATCACTTATTGTTCTTGTTGGGTGCCCTTGCGTGGATTCTGACTCATAGAGCCACACCTTTAATCCCCATTTTACTAATGAACACCTTGAGGCTAAAAGAGGCTATTTAACCTAGGTCACGTGGAAGACGGTCACAAAACACGCTAGGACTCCAGCCGGCCTAGCTTGGAGCCTAGGCTTTTCTTCACATCGCACGATGCCTGAGGCTTAGTTCCACATCCCCCGCAGCTCTCAGGTTCACAGATGGAGACGTGAAGGAACCACCAGCGTTTCTGCTGTATGTTGTTCTCTCTGTGTCTTCTAGAATTTGCCATATTTTTCCTGATGTTTCCTGCTTAAAGCACCCGCCGCCCCCCTACTCCCTACCCCTGCCCCAGCCCCAGGCAAAGAAAACTCCCCAGGGAGTGAAGGAGCAATTCTCAGGGGAACTGCGCAGATGACCGTCAGGTCCAAAACAGTTCCCCTCAAGTAGGGGTGTGGCTGTGTACCTCATGCCTCGCTGGGCCTGGGAATCTGGCTCTTTCTGACTTTGTTTACACAGTGCAGCATCAGCTCAGTCTTCAGTCTGTCCTTTCTGGAAGCTGTGTTCCAACGGTCTAAATGAGGCCCCTGGGTAGAAAAACAGCAGAGGGCTAGAAAACAGGGTCTGCTGCCTTTAACTGCACAACTCTGAAGAATGCCTCTGGACAGCTTCTAGCTGCAAGCTCCACCATGAACAGGCTCCAAGAAGTTTCCAACTTGTGTGAACTTGAACATTTAAGGTGAAAAAGGATTTAAACGCTCAGATTCAACTGACATTTACAGAGTGTGCTCTATGTACAGGCAGGGAACCGGGCCCACTCATATGTATCATCTCATTTGACTATCACTCCATAGCCACAGCACAAATGAGGAAACCGAGGCTGAGTATTTACCTAACTTGTGGTTAGAGGTGGGGGTCACATAGCTAGTAAATAGGATTCAAATCCAGGCCCTCCGATGCCAAGCCGAACACTGTCTCCACCCAGCCCTGCCTCCCCCAACACCAAACTTTTGTGGAAACTATTCTGAGAAATCAAAGCAGCACTTTTCTGTCCAGATCTATAAATAACCAGAGACAGGGAGAGGAGGGGAGAAAACAGACGTCTTTTCTCAGGATTTGGATCAAATTCTTGCAAAGCTCCCAAAAGTATTTTGAGTTCTGAAAGCAAGCAACTGTCAGTGGGGAAAAAAAAAAAAAGAAGAAGAAGAAGACAGAAGATAAAGGACTATGTTGATCTAACAGTGGAAGCATCACGGCTTGTCCGAACACCTAAAAGCCCGTAAAGATCTACTGGATGCTGACTTCTAGTGAGGCACTGTACTAAACATGTATTATTTTGTTTAACCCTTACAATAGCCCCATGAGTTAGGGGCTGACATTAACCTCATTTGACAGTTGGAGAAACTAAAGCACAGAGAGGTGAAGTAACTTGCCCAAGGTCACAGAGCTTGTGAATGGCAGGGCTAGGATTTCAACCCAAGATGGCACCAAAACTCCATTTTGTAACCACTGTGATATACTGCTTCCAGCTGACCAGCTTAAGAGACAGCACACCTGACTCTCTGCCGGGACCCCACCTGGGTCCTGGGAGACCAGACATTTTCTGGGAGTTTATACCCTGCTGTCAGCTCCAGCTGGGAATCCAAATCCAGCCCTACATTCCCAAACCCCCAGAAGGATCTCAGGCAAGCACTTGGAGGAGCGTAACCAGAGTAAATATAAAACAGCACCACCACTTGAGGTCCCTTGAGTCTTTTCTTCCACATTTCCCTTCTTTACTTCCCCCTGGCCCTAAGCATTTTCTCTGCCTTGTTTGAGGGCTGGGAGATTCATTTGCCACTCAAAAATGCAAACCTGAAAACTGTCAGTGCTCATCAGAGAGATGACAGCGCAGGCGGTCCTCAATTCCAGAACAAATTGGTTGGTAATCAGGTTGTTTGGAATTCAATGCCAATTTTTCTATGAAAGCTATGGTAACTCAGGGAGACGGCTGCGGCTGGCCAGCCCATACAACATACTTAACCAGAATGTTCCCAGCCAACATTTATTCTAGTCTACACTGTCCAATGCGTTAGCCATAAGCCACTTGTAGCTGTTTAAATACAAGTTAATTAAAATAAAGTGAAAAATTTACTGCCTCAGTCCACTAGCCACATTCAAGTGCTCAGTAGTCACAGGTGGTGACTTGATATCGAACAGAGCAGATGCAGACCATTTCCATCATTGCAGAAAGTTCTATTGGACAACCCTTATCTAGACCCTAACCCCAAAGTCCAACAATGCATAAGACAAGAAATTCCTTCAAAGGTTAAGTTTGAGGTGCCAGGAACATACTGCACTCTCCTGAGGGAAATCATGGTACACTGCAGGGGGAGCGAGGAGGGGAGGTGGTAGACCTTGGAATCACACAGCTCCTGTTCTGTACACCAGCTCTGACACTTCCTATCAGACCATGAGCATGTCATTTAACTCTGTGCCTCAGTTTCCTCTCTGGGGCATGGGGATAATGCCTTCTTCCCAGGTGTCTTAGTTACCTGGTGTTCCCGTACTAGAAATACCACAAGTGGGTGGCTTTAAAGAACAGAAATTTACTTTCTCACAGTTCAAGCAGCTAGAAGTCCAAATTCAGGGCATGACTCTAAGGAAGCCCTTCTCTCTCTGTTGGCTTTGGGGTAAGGTCTAGTTCAGCTTCTACTAGCTTCCAGCAACCCTTAGCATTCCTGGGCTTGAGGATATATCTGTCTCTACTGTCTGTCTTCCTCTTCCTCCTCTGTGTGCGTGTGTGTGTGTGTGTGTGTGTGTGTGTGTGTGTGTTTTCTGCTCTCTTTGTAACTTACAAGTGATTAGGTATAGGGCCCACCCTACTCTGGCAGGCCTCATTAACGTAACAAAAGAAAAACTCTATTTCCAAATTGGATCATATCCACAGGTCCAGGCACCAGGAATTAAACACATATTTGGGGTGGGTGAGGGCAACAATTCAATCCATAACACCAGGTATCTATGAAGATCAAGTGAGATGATGCTCAGAATACAATGCTCCCTCCATCAGCTGGTAATGTTACCTGCCACACAGCAGTGGCCCAGAATCCAAGTCTAAGCAATCGCTGATGACTGCCACAGTCTGGGGCAGAGATGGTGGAAGGTTAAAATGGGACTCATGGCTGCTGAGCAGCAGTGGTGGGGAGGAAGGAAGCTGGTAGGCTGTGGCCTCAGTCTGCTGCTCTCCTCCCTCCTTCTCTTGTCATTTCGGTCTCTCCATTAGATTGATCTAAGTCTACCTCTAAATCAGCAACCATAGAGGTAAGTGTCACAGTTGCAGGTAATGGGAGGGGAAGAGGGAGGAGGGAGGGAGGGCCAGAAATCCTATAAAGTGGGCCTGGGAAGAGAGAGAAGACCTTGAGCCATTTAGGAATCCATTCATTCATTCAGCAATGATCAAACATGCTAGGACCCTATATTAGGTACCAGGGAGACAAAGATAAATAAGACATGGTCTCTACCCTCAAGGTTTCCACAAACTAGTGGGTGAGACCAACAGAAATTAAACCAATGCACTAGTGTGGCAAGTGCTATGATATAGGAAAATCTAATGTGTCTCAGGAGCTTAGACAACCAGATGGCGGGAAAAGGGGTCTTGGGAATGGGAAGCGAGAAAGATTTGAAAGACTTCCAAGAGATGGTGCTTGCACTAAATCTTCAAAGACAAAGAGTAGAGAGGCATTCCAGGCAAAAGGAACTGCAGGAACACAAATATGAGGCATGAATACTTCAGGACACTACATCAAGCAGTTCCATAGAGCTAGGGGCTTACGGGGAAGTGATGGCAGATGTGGGTGGAGAAAGCAGGCCATGAAGGCTTTTGGTGCCAGGCAAGAAAGCCTGTTGTCATTTACATGTAAAGAATGTTTATAAATAAAGGATTGCTGATACAGTTTTTAAAAATTACAAACTTCTGTGAAGTATGACCCTTGACTGAATTCTGGCTTACACAAGTGCTAATGCAAGGTTGACAAAGTTTCTCAATGGACCAGACAGTAAAATATTTTAGGCTTTGTAAGGGATATAGTCTCTCTCCCAACTACTCAACTCTGCCCTTGTAGCATAAAAGCAGCCACAAACAACATGTAAATGAATGCGTGTGGCTATGGTCCAATAAAATTTTATTTACAAAAACAGGTCGTGGGTAGGATTTGGCTATAAAGAACATTCTTGGGACCAACAGGAAATATGAATAAGGACTGTAGGTATACAAAAAAAAAAAAAACCCAAACCTGTTGCTGTCGAGTTCTGACTCATAGCAACCCTTCAGGACAGAGTAGAACTGCCCCACAGGGTTTCCAAAGAGAGGCTGGTGGATTCGAACTGCAGACCTTTTGGTTAGCAGCTGATTTCTTAACCACTGCACCACCAGAGCTCCTCTGCAGATAATAGTGCCGTGTTAATATTAAGTTTCCTGAGTGTGATAAGCATATCATGGTTACTCAGGAGAACGCCCTTGTTCTTAGGAGATACACGCTGAAGTGTTTAGTGAGTATAATGTCTATACCTAACTCTCAAGTGGGTCAGGGAAATAATAAGCATATATAGAAAGAGAGATAAGGCAAATGCGGCAGAACGTTACCTATGGTAATCTAGGTGAAATTCACTGTACGCATCTTGCAACTTCTTAGTAAATTTGAAACTTTTCAAAATAAAAAAGTTTGGAGAAGGCTTTCTTCCCACTGTGTGGCTCTTCCTGGGGCAGCATTTGGTCCCAGTCTAGATTCAGCCAAATGAACTAAAAGAGGTGAGGGGGACACTTTGGGCTCAGGAATTCAAGCATGTACCTGATAAAACTGCTTTGGGGCTTCCATATAAGCTCGCGCCTAACTATTGTAGCAATTAGTTGGTTCTCTGTGCTTCAATTATAAAATCAGGGTAACAATTCCCACAAAATTTTAGGTTTCAATAAAATAATAAATATAAAGAAAAACAAAGTTTGAAGCAAAAAATTAGAAACTGGAGCCACTTCACAGGAACAAAAAGTCTTCATGAACGGAACACTCTAGATTCCCTCCATCCTTCAGACCTCTCTGACCTGACCTCACACATGTTTGTCTATATTCATCTGTCTGCAGTGTGGATGTGAGTACACTTTGGATAATGCGTCTCGCCTTTCTTGACTGGTTTTGCAGTACCAGAGAAGGACATTTGAATGCAAAAGTGGGTGCAGGTTCCTGGCTCCTTCTCAGACCTCTTTTTGTCTGAATTCCTGTTCTCCTCACCAAGCAGCCTGGAGACCATTTCCTTTCATCACTTGGCCACTACGGGTGTGGGAGAACAAGCAGGATCAGAGCCTTTAGTGCTCCCTGGTGAGGAATTTCCAGCAGAAGACAGATGCCGGAGCAACCACAGAGTGAAGGAGGTCTCTGGAGGTCTTTGTCTGATCAAAGGCCACCTGGAAGCCCACAGGTGATTTGTGTACAGCCTTCTGCTGAGCCAGGAGCCACTGACACTGTTAAAAGAGTTGGCAGCAGCACTTTCCAAAGTAACCCAGATCCCAATCTCCAATGATCCTACTGCAGAGTGATTTCCTAATTCCTGACTTATTAATAATCAGTACCATGAAAAATACTAACACTTCCATTAAAGTAGGCATCCACTGATTTCCACTGGGAAGGGGGAGCTGTTTGGAGGGCCACTATCTCAAAGAGCTTCAGTTTTGATTTTTCATCTGTCAAAACAATGATATAAAGTACAAAACACAATTTCTGGAAGGGGGTGAGGGGAGAGTAGGCAGAATGACCACTCCCCTCCCCACCCCCCTTCCACCCTGCTCTCCTACAAAGCGTGGTCATAGAGCAGTGCCAGTCAGTAGGGGCTCTGCATGGCCTTTCTGGGCACGAGGCAGGCCAGCCCCAGCAGGGGATGCCTATCGTTAGCCAGCTCAGGGCCATATCTGCTTCTGGAAGAGAAAAAGGAAAGCAGAAGTCCCCACAGTGGATATATAACATTGTTTGGGAACCTGGGCTCTGAGAGATTTTTGGCATAGACATTCTAAAAGTCTTCAAGAGCTAGGATACAGGTATCTTGAAGGCTCTCCTTCTATCTCCAGAAAATACGTCCTATGGAGATAAGAACCTGTATATCTTCCATCAATCCCTAAAACACCCATTGTGGTAGACTGCATTCATTTGGAATTATTGACAACCCCACCTTTCTCTTTAGGAGGATTATACAGCTTCCTTCCCCTTGCCTTGTGGTTTGCAAAGGCCCCGCCCCACTGCCAGGCTCTGCCATGTGACTTATTTTGGCCAATGGAACATGAGCGACATGAAGTATGTCAAGTCTGAGCAGAAGTTTTAAATGTGACTATGCAGTTTAGCTCAGCCACTTGCTCTTCTTGACCACAGTGAAATGGGCATGTGACAGAATGAGAAAGTATATGGAGCAGAGCCACAGCCAACACACAGACTCTTAACACCTTTAACATAAACAAGACATAAACATTTGTTTTGTAAACCACTGAGATTTGGGGGCTGTTTGTTGTATGTCCAAATTTAGCAACAACTGATTAATCACCTTCCAATAGAGGAGGAGCGAGTAGGCTACCGGATGTCTGTCAGCATATTACACCCATGTCCTGAGGCTCTTATGCCCCACCTCACATTGTTCAGGCCTGGTTCCATCTTCATTGGGACTCATTTTCCATCTGCTTCTACTTGACGCTCCCTTAAGGTGTGAGCCTTCCCATAATTGCTCTTAGTTCATGACTCATTCCTAACAGCTATTACAGTTGAGGGGAAGGAAAGAGTTGGCCTAATGTTTCAGCAGCACTACTCTTCCCGACCCAAATGGGGCTCTCAAGGTGAAAGATCCTCCTTTTCCTGGAGAGGCTCCACCCTAAAGGTCAATGGAAAGTCACTGTTTAAGACAGGGAGCAAGATGTACAGGAAAGAGCACTCAGCTACAAGTCTGGAGTCCTGGATTCCAGCTCAGGCTATGTCACTGGACCATGTCACCTCCTTAAACGATGAGTCTCTAAGGGGTTGTGTGACCTTCAGCAAGTCACTCTCCCTCTATGGACTGATCAATGGTCTTCAAAGTCAGCCTTGGGTTACTCAGAGAGGTGTCAGGAGACACTCACAGGTGAGCATATGCCCAGGGCCAATGGGTCTTCACCCCCAACTTCAGCCAGAGAAGTTACATTTTGATCTGTTGGGCATATTAAGTTTCCCAGTAAGATTTTGTTTGGCTAAGAGTTCTATGGCTAGATAGCTTACAAAGCCACTGGACCAGATGATCTTTGGAGGCCTTTCCTGCTCTGATGCTCTGTGAACCTCCCCGACCTCTTGTGTATTCTGTGGCTACCCACTTCCATGTCACCATAGTCAAGAACTTACTGACACCCAGAAGGTAGCCAGTGATGACAACTGACAAGCAAGAATATAATTAGATGGATTCAGAAAAACTCAACCAAGAGTTACAAAACAGCTGCCTCCATTTCCCCAAGGTGATCAGACTTTGGAAGGCTAAAGAAAAAGAAAAAAAAAAAAGTTCAGAGACACTACTATGGAAATGAGCTCAAGGTTTTTAGCTACTTCTACTCAAAGTTTATCTTCTGCTTAGAATCTGGGGGGTAAGACCATCACCTGCCCCAACCCCAACATCCCAATCAAGACAAGACTCCCTTGGAGTGAGAGTCACACTTCTAGATTACAGATTAATGTGCCCTGGAAACTCTCTCAGGGTGTATCTTTGTGTGTGTGTGTATGTGTTTTAGGTGAAAGTTACAGTACAAATTAGTTTTTCATTCAAAAATTTATACACAAATTGTTTTGTGACATTGGTTGCAATCCCCACAGTGTATCAGCACTCTCCCCCTTTCCTTTCCACCCTGGGTTCTCCACATCCATTTGTCCAGTTTTCCTGTCATTTCCCGCCTTCTCATCTTTGCTTATGGTCAGGTATTGTCCATTTGGTCTTGTATACTTGATTAAACTAAGAAGCACATTCCTCAGCTGTGTTGTTTGTTTTACAGGCTGTCTAATCCTTGGCTGAAAGGTAGACTTCAGGAGTGGTTTCAGTTCTGAGTTAGCAGGGTGTCTGAGGCCATAGTCTCAGGGCTTCCTCCAGTCTCTGTCAGACCAGTAAGTCTAGTCTTTTTTGTGAATTTGAATTTTATTCTACATTTTTCTCCCTCTCTGTCCAGGACCTTTTATTGTGATCCCTGTCAGAGTGGTAGGTGATGGTCACCAGGCATCACCTAATTCTAGGCTCAGGCTGGTGGAGGCTGTGGTTCATGTGGTCCATTAGTCCTTTGGACTAATATTTTCCTTATGTCTGGTTTTTTTTTATTCTCCTTTGCTCTGGACGGAATAGGACCAATAAATGTATCTTAGATGGTCACTCGCAAGCTTTTAAGACTCCAGACGCTACTCACCAAAGTAGGATGTAGAACATTTTCTTTATGAACTATGTTATGCCAATTGACATAGATGCCCCCAGAGACCATAGTCCCCAGGCCTCAGCCCCAGTAACTCAGTCCCTCAAGGTGTTCGGATGTGCCTAGGAAGCTTCTATGACTTTGCCTTGGTCAGATTGTGCCAGCTTCCCCTATATTGTGTGTTGCCTTTCCTTTCACCAAAGTTAACACTTGTCTACTAGCTAGTTAGAGATTTCCCCTCCCCATCCCTCCTCTCCCTTGTAATCAACAAAGATTGTTTTTTCTATGTGTAAACCTTTTCTTGGGATTTTAAAATAGTGGCTGTCTTAGTCATCTAGTGCTGCTATAACAGAAATACCACAAGTGGATGGCTTTAACAAAGAGAAATTTATTTCTTCACAGTAA
>NW_004443942.1:3711115-3771080 GCF_000243295.1 Trichechus manatus latirostris
GCCAGTAATGTTGGGGTGAGATGGTATCTCATTGTAGTTTTGATTTGCATTTCTCTAATGGCTAATGATCGCTAGCATTTCCTCATGTGTCTGTTAGCTGCCTGAATGTCTTCTTTGGTGAAGTGTCTGTTCATATCTTTTGCCTCTTTTTTAATTGTATTATTTGTCTTTTTGTTATTGAGGTGTTGAAGTAGTCTACAGATTTTAGAGATTAGACCCTGATTGGATATGTCATAACCAAAATTTTTTTTCCCAGTCTGTAGGTTCTCTTTTTACTCTCTTGGTAAAGTCTTTTGATGAGCATAAGTGTTTAATTTTTTGGTGCTCCCAGTTATCTAGTTTATCTTCTGGTGTTCTTGTGTTGTTAGTTATGGTTTTGTATTCTCTTTATTCCATGTATTAGGGTCCCTAGTGTTGTCCTTATTGTTTCTTCCATGATCTTCATCATTTTAGGTTTTATATTTAGGTCTTTGATCCATTTTGAGTTAGTTTTTGTGTATGGTGTGGTGTGCGTGTATCTTTGCTGGGGCATTTTTTGGTTAGAATTCTTGAACTCTACCTCTCCCTCTCTCTCTCTTTTATCACATTCTCTCTGAACTCTTTTAAGAAACTCTAGTCTCTGGAAGCTTATCAGCCATGGGGCTTCTATACAAGGGATCTATAGATCAACTGTGTCCCCAGAGGCCCTTTGCAATGGGTTGCCTTGGCTTTCACAACCTCTTGTCAATTAGTCATGTCCGGGCCAAACATATTATCTTGATGAAGAATGTTTCAGTTCAGTTCAAATAGACTCTCTCCACAGAGCCCATAATACGTAATGAGGTTATTTAATCTAGAAAGAAATCCAATGACCTGGAAAAAGTTGGTGTGTTTAAAATGACCATTTTCTTCACCTGCATTTCTGCAAGCTCCTATTTAACCTGCTGCCAGCAATGTCTGCCTGGACTGCAGGCTGTGAAGGTCTTTATTCCAGAGTCCTTGCCCTATCTCTCTGGCCTGGGATGACACTGCAGACCCAATGATATAGACCGTGGACCCCAACATTGACTAGGCATCAGTACTTGGGAGGTACTTTACAAATACAGATTTCCAGGCTCCATCCTTGGAGATTCTGATTCAGCAGATCTGAGGTGGGGCCCAGAAATCTGTATGTTCCCAGCTTCCCAGGTCTCTCCACGGTGAGCAGTGTTTGGACACCATTTAGCAGTGATATAAGACACAGTAGCATGAGACCCTGCGGGGATCCAGGCTCAGTCACTCCCTCCTGCAGGATATTTGACTACATAACCTCTCAGCCTCAGTCTCCTAATCTGGAAAACCACCACTTGCCATCAAGCATATTCCAACTCATGGAGACCCCATATGTGTCTGAGTAGAAATGTGTTCCACAGGGTTTTCAATGGCTGATTTTTTTGGAAGTAAATCACCTGGCCTTTCTTCCAAGGTGCCTCTGGGTGGATCAACTCTCCAAATTTTCAGTTAGCAGTTGAGTGCATTAACCATTTGCACCAGCCAGGGGCTCCTCATCTAGAAAAGGGGTATACAAATACGTGGCCTGATTGCCCCTTGGGTTGCTTATGAGGATCAAGGAAGACGATATGAGTAAAACGATAAAAATAGCTAACATTTATTGAAAGGAACCCTGGTGGTGCAGTGGTTAAGTGCTCAGCTGCTAACCAAAAGCTTGGTTGTTCAAACCCACCAGCGGCTCCACAGCAGAAAGATGTGGCAGTCAGCTTCCGTAAAGATTACAGCCTTGGAAACCCTATGGGGCAGTTCTACTCTGTCCTATAGGGTCACTATGAGTCAGAATCAACTCAATGGCAACGGTTTGTTTTGTTTTGTTTTTTAACATTTATTTAATATTTAATATTGACCACGCACCAGGTCCCAAAAGCACTTTGCCTGCATAACTCAGTCTTCATAAAAATCGTATGAGGTAGTTACCATTGTTACTTTTGTGTTAAAGACGAGTAGTAAACTGTCACAGAGAGGGTAAAAAATTTGTCTAAAGTCACTCAGCTTGAGATTTGAACTCAGGCATGAGTCCAGGACCCTGGCTCCTCTACAGCCCCAGCTGTAAAACTTGGCAAGTTCTGGGCACAGGTGAGAAAGTTGTTCTGGATTCAGCTTTCCTGCCCTGTCTGTCACTCTGATAGCACCAGGATGTGATAGGTCTAAGCCCACATGATGGAATGGGAGGACCCTCAAATATTAGATATGGCTGGCAGCAGTCCATGCCCCTCTGCAGGAGGACAAGGAACAGATGGCCCTCATGTGACCCTTACCTTCCTGCCAGTGTCAGAGGTGCCAGTTTCTGCTGACAGGAAAGAAGGGAAACAGAGTGACTGTAACAATTCCAACTGGGGCATGGGTCGCCATTTTGAATTGCCAAGGCTAGAAGCCAAAAGCATTGAGAAGAATTCTTAAAACAACAGTCCTTGGTGTTTGTACATTTGACAAAGAAGAAAGGGCACTACCATTACCAAGCACTTACTCTGTGCAAAGCCCTTCCAAGTTGTCATTTCATTCACCCCTCACAGCAGCCTTATGTAGTAGGGCATTAGCTAAGCCTTATTTTACAGGTGAGAAACCTGGGTCTCAGAGATGTTAATTAAAGTGTCCCAGGGCCAGCAAGCAGTAGGCTCTGGATTTGAATTTAGATCTGCCTAGCTCCAAAGCCCTGGCCCTCCAGTGCAGCAGCACCCCTCCCACAGAGCACTTTCACACCCATTATGGTAGGCTGTTTTCACAGGCTGACATTCCGAGGCAGAGGTTCATGCTGGACAGATGTATCCCAGAAATTCTCTACACACAGCTTTAGACACTGAAGATGAAGTTCCCATCCCATGATGGGGCCATGACATCCTGGCGCATGTAGGAAGGCTGAGTAGCCTGAGTTCAATGGGTTTGGGTCTTCTCCTCTTATGCTAAGAAAGGTGTGCTTACCTCAAATATCAGTCAGGCCAAGATGAGAAGTCATAGTTAACTGAGCACCTCCTTGGTACAGGAACTTACTCACAGATGAAATTATTGGAACTTCACAGCCACCCTGTCAGACTGGTTCTTCTTATCCCCATTTTACAGATACAGAGTCTGAAGCTCAGCAAAGGAGAAGAGAAAGAGGGAAATTCACCACCACCAGTTGCCACCAAGTCGATTCCTACTCCTGACAACCCCATGTGTGTCAGAGTGGAACTGTGCTCCAGGTGGTTTTCAATGGCTGATTTTTCAGAAGTCAATCTTCAGGATTTTTTTCTGAGGTGCCTCTGGGTGGACTCAAACCACCAACCTTTCAGATAGAAGCCAAGCAGTTTAACTGTTTGCTCCACTCAGGGACTCCAAAGAGAGAAACAGGAATTCTGTATTCGATCCTGTACTTCCCCACAACCTAGGCCAACCTAGGAGGAGATGCCCAATTAAGTCAGCAACAGACTATTGGAGAACAAGGAGCAGTCGTGAACAAATCTTTAGGAACTGTGAGGACAGGCAGATTTTCTCTCCAGCCAAGGTCTTTGTGTGCTAACCCCTAAAGGAGTTATATAAGAAGTCCATGGCTTATTTGAGGGGTGGGATGGAGGAGGTTGCTGGTCCACCCTCTACTTTAACTACTATCCTGAGCAGGGCTAAGCACTCCAAACAGTTAACACAGCACCTGAGAGCAGCTCTGCATGAGAGTTCATTTCCTATTTTCTATCTTGTAGGTCATCATTGTCCCAATAAATCCGTTTGGAAGATGCTCATGCAGAAGTGTTGACAGTGACTTCCTGAGGCTGAACCTCAATCCTTAACAATCCTTAACACTCCAGGATGTTGCTGTGCTGACTCATGGTGTTAGAGGCATTGTGCTGGTGCTTTGCATACACTATTTCATTTGGTGCTCACAACAACTTTAAGGGTTGATTAGTTCTATCAATATTCTCATTTTAGAGGAAACAGCTCAGGGGAATTAGGTTGACTTCCCAAAGTCTCCCAGCTACTCCCATGTGGAGTTGGGATTCAGATTCACCAACTTCCCCCACCCCGCCAGCCGAGCTTTCTGCATGATAACACAGGGTCTTTCAACAAGCAAATGAAGATGTAAGTCAATTCTGTGGATGTGGTCTCCCATCCCTGCTGTGAGAAGAGAAGGGAGATCACTGATCATACAACAAGCTCCACCAGCACATCGGTGACACAGAGGCCACTTTTCCCAACTGTTGCCTGTGGCATTGGCCAGGGAAATCCTCTCCCCACTCTCTATAGGACAACTGCCAGCTGGGGCAGGCAGAAAAAAACTGCATCCCATTTTACAGATGGAACCAAAGAAGGCAAATGGCTTCCCAAAGGTTGCAATGAACCACTGGATCTGCTAGGAGTGGAAACCAAGAAACGAAACCCCTTGCCATTGAGTCAATTCTGACACAGAGCTACCTTACAGGACAGATGGGGCTGCCCCACAGGGTTTCCAAGGAGTGACTGGTGGACTCGAACTGCTGACCTTTTGGTTAACAGCCAAGCTCTTAACCACTGCGCCACCAGGGCCCCCAGCTGGTCAAATCTGCTCCACTGGGTTAGAGAGCGCCTGGGGGCCACGTACAAGGTGAGTGCCATCCCTTTAGTCTGGACTTAAAAACATGGTTTGGATACGTAGTAAGCCCTGAACTTTTGTATAATCATTTTGTTGTGTGCTGTCAAATCGATTCTGACTCATAGCAACTCTATATTATTCATGTATAATCATGAACTACCTTAAAAATATCAAAACATAAGATCCTTCCACAATTCCTACCCAGCCCAAATTTTGACTGTGCCATGTAATATCATATGCTCCAGAAGGGGGCATCCGACCTGGTGTCCAACTTGGCCTTTCATCCACTTAACGGAACCCAGGGCCTTCAGATGTCACATGTGGTGAATTCAGATTCAAAGCTTTTCTTGTGTCATGAAAAGTCCATCCACCAGCATCTACCACTTTCCAAGATGGCAATAAGGAGGGCAAAGACACTCTGGGTGCAGGAAGAAGCTGATGTCAAAGGGAAATTCCATCTTCAGGACAACAAGGAGAGCCACACAAACCAGATGGAGCCAATTTAACATCTCTCCCCACAAAGGAGTCGGTGTTAGGGAAGAAAGGACAGGGCAGAAGCATTAGTATAAATTACTCTGAGTATTCATAACGGCTTGCTGCTCAACGCTCCTGGGAAGCTAAAGAATTGTTTGCTCCAGCCTGGCAGACCAAAGCATGCAAATTAATAGCTATGATTTATCATGAGGTGTTTTTCACCGGCATTCTTGGACCAGGTTCCTTTAAGTATTTGGGTTCATCTATCTAGCTTGTGCCCAGTCAAGTTACTGCTACTGTTAGGCAAAATGCATCATAAATCCAACATTTAAGGGAGGTTTCTTTAAGCCTGCCTTCTCCAAGCTTACCTTGGTGCTTACCTTGGTGCTTACCTTGCTTACCAGATCATCTGTAGTAAACAATTTCACATCGGTTTTACCACATCTTTGATGTGAAATTGTTCATTACAGATTAGTAAGTAAGCACAAGTAAGCCCATGCTTACCTTGCTTACTGAGTCATCTGCCCTTGTTAGGGATTGTAAATTTAAAAAGAGGCTTTGATTCTGTAGGCAGGTGCTATGGGGTTGGGAGACAGACAGATGCCAGCCATATCTAGAAGCAGAATCATTGATGTGGTGAAAAAATGTGAAATTGTTCACTACAGATGATCTGGTAAGCAAAGTAAGCACTGAGTTTACCTTGCCTATTGGAAATCCACCCCTGGAGGAAGGAAGGATGAGCCACTTAGCTAAGTAAGGGGCTCCATTTGTGAGTCATCAACCATTCTAGGGGGAAAAATGATCATTATGGTCACTTCTTTGAGGAGGGAATGTATTATCTGTCTCACATGTTGAGAATAATGACCATACTTACTGAGAATTTACAGTGTGCCAGTCATAACCCTGGGAGTGGGTGATCTCACCTCCATTACAAAGAAGAGGAAACTATGGTTCAGAGAGGTACAGCAGGTAACCCAGGGTCACACAGAAGGAGACAGAGCCAGGGTTTCAGGGTAGTCGTTGAACTACCTGGCTACCTATTTTCCATTTGTCTCCAGAAGGCAGAGGCAGCCCGGCATGCAGTAAAGTTCCAGGCAGACGAGAGTACAGGCTGCCCTTCTCTAGCCAGACTTCATCTAACCAGCTTCCAGGGCACTGACTCCCAGGCAGGGTCTTGGGTCAGGATCCCCATCACTACTTCCAAGGCTGTGGCTCCATGCGAGCCTCATCCTGGCTCCATGGCCTGGGTTTGGATTAATTAAGAGAAAAATCTCAATGACAGGACATCATATCATCCCAACTCATTTCCCCAAGGGGATCAGTCACAGGATTTTGCTAGAACTGTACATAGTTAAAAGAGAGGGCAGCAGGGCTGGCGAGTAGGGGGTACTAACATCTGTTGAAATGTTCACCTGCTATGGGCAGGCACATACTCTATGTCACGCTAGGCACTCTATATGTGGCCTTTGAGTCTCACAATGACCATATGAGAGATTGTTATCCCATTGTACAGATCAGGAAGTCGAGGCTCAGAGAGTTAAATGTTTTGCCTAGTGTCACAGCTGGAAGAAGGTAGAACTAGGATTCGACCCTAGGCCTGTTCAATCCTGAAGCTCAGGCTGGGGGCTGGGCCTGTTCCCTTATCTGGGTTAGCACATGGCACTCATGAGGTCAGTGCTTCATGTTTGGAGCCCATGTTATCTGTGAATGAGACTTGCTTTATAAATTGAAATCAAAACAAGAATTTTATTTTTTTTTTGCTTTGCAAAGAACAAAATGTCTCTCCTGTAGCCACGGCCGTCGTCCAGCCATCACAGGGTGAATGCACATCATTGGTTCCAGAGACAGAACAAGGTGCTGTGCTGGCTCAGGGCAGATCTGCTCCACTCCTCCAGTGAAAAGCCCCTGGCCCAGGACCACCACAGCAGGGTCTTAGAGGTACATCCTTTGTAGACAGAGGCCAAGTCTCAGACTTCAGCAGTTGTCAACCTACTTTTGCTGCCTTTCAGACTGCCAGACTGTCACCTTGATGCAAAGTAACATATCTTCAGCACTGACTGGCTCTGTGTCCTGAGCTCAGTTTCCTCATTTGTAAAATGGGGATGGTTATACTTACCACACAGCTCTGTGGTGAGGATTAAATGAAATAATGTATGTGCTGAGCTTAGCGAACGTTTGGCCCATACTGAAGGCTCAATAAATGTTAACCATTATTATTATCATCATCTTCCAACTTCACACCCATCTGGTCCTCATAGTCTCAGAAGACAGGGCTAGAGAAGAAAACTACTGTGAGAGTTTGGGAAGGGGCGTGGGCACTGAACCACACGTCCCTCCAGACCACAGAATGGAGCCCGCTCCCAGCTGGTCACACAAGCTCCCCAGTCCTGTTCCTGGATAGGCACTCTCTGAACCTTTTCTTCGCAATCTCTGAATGCTGTCTGGCAGATGGGAATTTGAGTCACCGCTGAGCACCAGAAACCATTCATACATCCCAGAAATGTACAGACTCGGCCCCCGCTTTCAGCTTCTATTTCATTAGAGATGGTGTCATTGATGAGGAGCACTGACGGTTCACCGGTAGAATTCCTGCCTTCCACGTGGGAGACCTGGATTTGATTCCTGGCCAATGCACCTCATGCACTGTCACCACCTGTCTGTCAGTGGAGACTTGCACGTTGCTATGATGCTGAACAGGTTTCAGCCAAGCTTCCAGTCTAAGAAGACTAGGAAGAAAGGCCTAATGATCTACTTCCAAAAATCAGCCAGTGAAAACCCTATGGATCCCCACAGTTTGATTCACAAGCAATCATGGGAATGGCATAGAACCTGGCAACATTTCCTTTTATTGTGCATGGGGTGACTGTGACTTGGGGACCAGCTTGACAGCAGCTAACAACAACAACAGTATCACTGATAAGTGGTCTGCACCCATCTCTCCCTCCAAGCCAGGGGGCTTAAGCGAAGGCTACAGAAGCCAGGACTGGTGTTTTAGAAGCAGAGAATCCTGGGCTCAGCACCCACAGGCCAGTGAGGCTGGAGGGTTCAGGGACATGCCCTGGAGAAGACAGAACTTTTATCTTAGTGTAAAAAGGAGGCAGACAAGTTCTTGGCTGGCACACCTGAGGGAGAAGATGTCTTCATTAGAAAGATTCTTGTGTGGGAAGTGTTTAAATAGATGTGAGACAACACGGCCTTAGTGGTAATGGAAGCCTTCTCCAAGGCTTCCAAGAGCGAATCTACTCCATATAAAAACTCCATATAAGTCTTTTTAAAACCAAACAATAGTTTAGCTTACCTAGTAAAGAATGTCTGCCTTGAGCACTGTGCTCTTTTAAGATCTACCTCTATGGGATCAAATTGACAACAGCAACTTGAAGGATTAGATAGGAACCTTAGGGGGCAGTGAGTTTATGTTAATGGGGGAGGAACAACTCAGAGACAGAGGGTGAGAATGACTGTACACCTTGAAGAATGTAATCAATGTCCCTGAATTGTACATGTAGAAACCGTTGAATTGGTGTATGTTGTGCTGTGCATATTCTCAACAACAAAAAAATGTTATAAAAAGAATAAAAAACAAAATAATAAAGTATCTGCACATCCCCTCCCCTCAAAAAATAATAAAAAATAAAAATTTTCTATATATATATTTGCTGACATTTAGGAGGAAAGAGTCAAGAGGCAATTTGGAAGGTGTCTTGGTCATTTAGTGCTGCTGTAACAGAAATACCACAAGTGGATAGCTTCAACAAAGAGAAATTTATTCTCTCACAGTCTAGTAGATTACAAGTCCAAATTCAGGGCGTCAGCTCCAGGGGAAGGCTTTCTCTCTCTGTCGGCTCTGGAGAAAGGTCCTTGTGATGCATCAGTCTTCCCTTGGTCTGGGAGCATCTCAGTGCAGGAACCTCAGGTCCAAAGGACACGCTGTGCTCCTGGCGCTGCTTTCTTGGTGGTGTGAGGATCCCATGTGTCTCTGCTTGCTTCTCTCATTTATATCTCAAAAGAGATGGCTTAAGACACTATCTGATCTTGTAGATCTCATCAATATAACTGCTGCTAATCCATCTTATTACACCATAATGATAAGAGTTTACAACTCATAAGGAAATCACTTCAGATTACAAAATGGTACACAGTCATACAATACTGGGAATCATGACCCAGCCAAGTTGACAGACATTTTTGGGGGATACAATTCAATCCACGACAGAAGGAGAAGGAGCAAGCAAGGCCTCGGCCTCAAGATGTGACTATTCCCTGAAGTGGCTGACCTGTGATTGCTCATTGTGGGCTGGCACAAGGGAATGATTTTCTTGCCTGCGTTGACTTGGGACAAAACAGAGACCACAGGCACACAGGCCATGGCCAGACTCAGAGGAGTCGGTGAGCGTTTGGGCAGCCCCGGAATGTGCAGGAATCCTGTGAAGTCTGACAATGTCCGTGGACTATGGAATCAGGGATGGACAGGAAGGGGGGAGCCAGGAGCCCGGAGCACCCCATCTGGTTTGTACAAGGATCCAGGGCAGACCTTCTTGTAGGGAACTGGCTACAAAAAGGCAGATACCCATGAGGGGGAACTGAGAAAATTAAAAAGAAAGAAAAAAAAAATCAAACTCAAAAAGCAATATAATCTCCTCTCCTTCCCCTTGTAACTGCGCCCCAAAACACCGTTTTCAAGAGAGAGAACACTGACCCAATGTTCAGCTCTCCTGTAGGTAGAAAGAGCTTTAATTAAAAAGTAAATTGCAGCTTGAGTGCACCTGGTATTGTGTGCAATGGCCTTGAGCCAATTAAGAAGAAGTTTCCCTTTTATCCTTTCCTTCACAAGGATGGATTTATTGCCTGGCTTTTAAAGAAAAAGAACAAAGCAACAAGGCATCTCAGTAAGAGACCCCAGCCTCCTCGAGTCGGGAGGTGAGAAGGGAAGTCAGGACTGCGTGTCACAGGCAGACCTCGGCCTCCCGTGTGGAGACGGTCCCCTGGCAGGCCACCTTCCTCCTGAACTGTTGCACAAGCAAAGGCAATGACAGGATGGCAAAAAGGAAGCGCAGTCCCAACCAAGCTTTCCCTAACAGCTGTTTTCTAAAAAACGTCATCTGATGCTTTGTGCCTTCCGTGAAATTAAAGAGCTATGTCAGCAGCAAAGAACTGGCTGGAGGCTTGGACCAACTGGCTCATTGGAGATCCAGAAGGGATGGAGGGCAACACCACAAGACGGCTGGGAAAAGGACAGACTACACCTGGAGCTGCCTTTGACCAGGTCAGCTGGGGTTTCCTAGCCAGCGGCATCCCAGAAAACACAACAGGAATGCTGGGAACTGGCCATGGGCAGACAGGATCCCAGTGGGGAAAATGTGAGTCTGGGCATTTGTTTGGCCAAGTGATCATGCCAGCAGAGAAAGCATCCAGCCGCCACTACCATGGCGTGGGGCCACCTCTCAGGAGCCTGGTGAGCCACCCTGGTTTGCCCATAGCTGCTCTAGTGAGTCTGAGTCAAGGCCCAGCTGTCACCATCCTCCCCCGGTTCTACCAGGGCTTAGAGGTGACAGAGAGCAGGCTACCTAGCTGGGCCATATGGCCTGCTCAGTTCAAACAGTGGCTTCCAAACTAGTTTTAGTCATGTGATGTATATCCAAATAAAGTGCTATGTGAATCCCAATATATAATACAGATAAAGCAGAGCTGGTCTGGTTAAAGTGGGGTAGAAGCCAGGGTCTCTATCCTACCCTTACCCATCATGCCCACAGCATCTGGAGCACTGCCAAGGTACCCTATGGGGCTTCCATAGAGCATAATCAGAAACCATGAAGATCAGACAAGAGCTTTGGACTTGACATTGATAGCTCCAATGTGGGGAGGAGCAGTAAAAGAGCAAGTATGATTAAGATTTGCTGATAATCTCTTTCTAAATAAACTATTAATCCCATTCCTATGTGTTCTGAGGCCATGCCAGTAGATGATATTATAAATCAAGGACTAGACTCCATCTTTCTAAATAAACTATTAATCCCATTCCTGTGTGTTCTGAGGCCATGTCAATAGATGATTTTATAAACCAATATGCTAAACCCTGGAATGCTCAAGGACTAGACTCCATGTCTTAGCCTCTTTCAGTGAGGAGAGAGTCCTAGAAGCATTGGGTGTAGGGACAGGGAGGACAAAGGTTTAACACCCAGGGTCTGTGCCCAGCTCCACAGCTAAGTTGTGACCCAGTAGCTACACCTGTAAAATGGCTTCATAACCCAAACCCATTGCCTTCAAGTTGACGCTGACTCATAGCAACCCTATAGGACAGAGTAGAACTGCCCCATAGAATTTTAAGGCTGTAATCTGTACGAAAGCAGACTGCCACATCTTTCTCCTGTGAAACAGCTGGTGGGCTCGAACCGTCAACCTCTCAGCAGCCAAGCGCTTAACCGCTGCTCCACCAGGGCTCCTTAAAATGGCTTCATAGAACCTGAGAACTCAATAAAAGATGCTCCCCAAACCTTCAGCGTGGTGGGTTTCCTACAACAATGAAAGGAAGAAGGGAGGGAGTTTGGATAATGGAAAATTCTGCATCACTCATCTCTGGAGGAGAGAGCAAAAGGGAAATTAAGAGGATGAGAGCAACAGTGAGGGCGATTTCTGGGAAACAGAGACCTCTGGTCAACAATTAGATTAACCTTGGCTGTGCCACTAACTCAACTTGTGACCTCAGAACCTCACATTCTATGTTCGAGTCCAGGTATTCCCTTCTATGACCCAACATGCAAACCCCTTGTGAAAGTACCTAGGTGGGCCCAGGGCAAATCTCATCTGTTATTGATCGCAAAGGCTGAGGAAGGCAGCTTCTTGCTCCTTCTCCACCCTAAAGCTTAGTCCTGGATCTTCCTAACCAAAGGCTCTCATTATATGATCCCCAAGGATGTGAACCATGAATGTTCTAGGCCTTCTCATGCTTCTGTGCCTTTACTTGGGCTGTTCTCTCAACCTGGAATCTCTCTACTGATCACCTACTCATCTTTCAAGTTAAAATGCTTACAGTTCTAGGGCCAGGCAGTTGGGCCACAGGGGTTACAGACTAATGGGACCTTAGCACTGGGATAAACAAAACATTTAACAACTGGAATGAGATGGGCACTGACCCAAGCAGGACACCCAAGACAGTCCACATGGCCATCCCCGCAAGTCCCAGTGACCCTCAGCCCTGCCCCACCCAGGGGTCATCACCTCTATAGCCAGGCTTGTCTCTCCCCCTGTCTAATATGAACCTAACTCACACCTGGCTCAGCAGGGATTAGGGCAGAGGGTGAACAGCTCTACCTGCTGAAAAGCATCTCCAAGAACAGCTCTCTAGCCACAGGATCACGGGTTATTTCCACCCTACCCTGGACCAGGAGACCTCATTGTGACTTCTATGACCTTTACCCTCCTCGGGTACCAAGGGCATCTGAGTATAAAAAAATCAAGGACTATATCCTCCTCCACAATGCCACCCTGAAGCCAGCTTCACAGTGCCCTGCAGCCCTTAGGTGGAGGGAGGCAGTGAGTGTGTTGGCGAGGACAATGTATGTGCTGCACGTGTTTTGTCTATTTGCTGATGTCCCAGGAGAAGTAGGCTTGCTGAGCCCCAGCTGCAGCAGCCAGAGAGGTCTCATCTTTCTTAAGTTGTTCGTCAGAGACACAGGACAGAAGTACCGTGAGGCCCGAGGATGTGGAGGGGGGAAAATAGGTGTGTGGGGGGGTAGGGCGCAGGGCGGAGGGGGAGGCCAGGACCAGGTAGATCTGGCATCCTGGCTATTCCCCTGGATTCAGAGAATGGCTGAGTCTCACTGGCTTTAACAGATGCGACAGATTCAATTTTTTTGTCCCAGTACGAATAGGCCCTAAATGGAACCAGGTGCTGGTCATAGGTAATTCCTGCCTTTTGGGCATGCCCAACAGGATTTTCTACTTTCCTCACCCACCTGTAATAGCTGCAGAGCTCCCTCCTCCTTTGGAGTTAAACACTGGCCCAGGCAGGGGTAGGAGTGGACTGAGAGGCTCAGTAGACCTCCCCACCCGCCTGCTCCCCTCACCTGAAGCACACCTGCCCCTGCCCCAGGCCCCAGTCACCTACTGTACTCCTACAGAGTGGAGCTCCCTAAAGGCACAGCTTTTTATTAATTCAACACCTGATCACACCTGGCTCCAGCTACCCTTCTTGGCTAGGCTTGCAGACAAAGGGGAAATCTCCACACAGGGGCCTAAAAGTAATGCACAAGGTTGTTGCAAGTTCAGCAGGACAGAAAAATCCAGGCTGGTTGGAGGCTTATACTTATTCCCATATGCTGGGAGCCCCTCTTCTTCAGGGCTGACTTTATTGTCCTACAGGTGAGCAGCCATTCATTCAACATATATTTATTGAAAACCCACTGGGTGGCAGTCACCATTCTAGGCACACGGGACACTGAAACCAACAAGACAAAGTCCTTGTCCTCATGAACCTTACAGACTACCAGTGAATGGACATACCAAGTAATCTCGGGTGGGTTGCATGTGTACAAAGAAAACAAAGCAGAAGCAATGGGAAAGAGAGAGATAGGTCATCAGAGAAAGACTCTCTGAGGAGATGATATCTGTAAGGGGCTGAATGAAGCAAAAAGGAGCCACACAAAGAACTGGGCATTCCAGACAGAAGAAACGATTGGGCAAAGGCCCTGACGCAGGAACTAAGCTGGTTTGTCTAAGGAACAGCAAGAGGCCAATTGGGCAAGAGCAGAACGAGAGATTTGGTGAGTGGTGGGAAAGAAGGTCAGGCAAATGGGCACGGATCTTCGTGGAGGTTGTGTTACTGTTCTCAGTTATTAGCTACTCTCCTTGTAAGAGCGTTATACATGTCTACCTGTTAGCTGTGACTTGCAGTGCTATGCAGTGGGGGCTTGTGCTTCCTGCCCCACTAACATCGCTGGCTATCTGACTTGCTTCGTCAGTGAATGTGAGCAGAAGCGATCAATGCCACCTCAAGGCAAAGCTTTAATAGCCATTATGATGCCCAACCATTATTCTTTTTCCTTCCACCACAGGACTGACTGAAACAAAAGCTGCTCCTTCAGTCCGGATCCTGGAATGAAAAAGACACGTGAAACAGGGCTGACGCTCAGAGTAACAAGAAATAAACTTTTGTGGCCAAAAGTCTTTGAGATTTTAGGGTTGTTACCATACCATGAATCCCTGGGTGGTACAAATAGCACATTTGGCTGCTAACCAAAAGGTTGAAGGTTCAAGTCCACCCAGAGGCACCTTGGAAGAAAGGCCTGGTGCTCTACTTCCAAAAAAATCAGCCATTGAAAACCCTATGTAGTACAGATCTACTCTGACACACATGGGGTTACCATGAATCAGAGTCGCCTTGACAACAACTGGTTTACTACAGCATATCCTAGGAGAAGCTGACCAATATAGCCTTGCAGGCCCGTTAAAGGTGATAGAAATGTTTCTCCGTATAATGAATAACCATTACGGGGCTTTGAGAAGAAGAGTGACCTGAACGGATTGCTTTTTTTGAGAGACCACTCTGGTTCCTGTGTGAACGGACACCCTGTCACACCAGACACACCTTCACCACCTTCCCCTACCCTTCATCCCAACCACACAGCAAGTCTACTACCACAGACCACCCGAAGATGCAGCCACCATGGGTCTGCAGGGAGAAAGGGCCTAAGATATACTTGAGCTGTTTTATTGTCCCCCCTGTTAGTTTATGTCCCAAACCAAGAGCAGCTGGCCTCTATTTGATTCTGGCCCACACATGCCTCAGGAAGGATGTTCCATGTGGCCTTCTGAGGAAGTTGTGAGGGTCGGTAAAGATGTGGTAATTTCCAGTCCTTTACTGAGAAGCAGGACTCAATTTGTGACTATAATGAGGGGACTTTTCCAGAGCATCACAGACCCAGGCTTGTGACATCAGTCTCCTCTGAGTTACTGGTCAGGGAAGATTAACCTAATTCCACCCCTGTTCTCCATTCCTCAGGGGACCATCTCTCAGGCTCTCTTTTATGGCACTTGGCCCTTCTGAACTTCAGTTCTCTGTATGCACATCTTGTATTCCGTAACAGACAATGACCTATTCAATGCATTTGTATCGTCTACAGCACCTAGTACATAGTCAGTGCTCAATTAGCATACTTTCAATGAATGAATAAATGCAAACTAATCAGAATCCAATGAATAAGGAAAACCAAAGAAGAACTGATACCTTTGAATTATGGTGTTGGTGAAGAATATTGAATATATCATGGACTGCCAGAAGAATGAACAAATCTGCCTCGGAATACGTAGAGCTAGAATACTCCTTAGAAGCGAGGATGGCAAGACTTGTCTCCTGTACTTTTAACATGTTATCAGGAGGCATCAGTCCCTGGAAAAGGACATCATGCTTGGTAAAGTAGAGGGTGAGCAAAGAGAGGAAGACCCTCAATAAGATGGACTGACACAGTGGCTGCAACGATGGGCTCAAGTATTACAACGATTATGAGGATGGCACAGGGCTGGGCAGTATTTCATTCTGTGGTACATAGGGTCACTATGAGTCACAACCGACTCAATAGCACCTAACAACATCAACCAGAATCCATAGGTTAAAACAAAATTCAAAGGGTAAAAGGTCTCTAGTTCTGTTTCTGGCTGAAAAGCATATGAAAGCCGAGTTTAATCAATAAATGAAAAAGGCTGTAGCTATTAAATTCCTCTCCACCTGGCACCAGCAAAGGACACATTTACATCTCATTTCCCAAAGGTAAGACATCAAAAGACCAGAGTTCCCATAAGATGTTATGCGTTCCGTGCAGACGTCTTCAGAAGATGGAGCATCAAGATGTTTCCAAAGCCCAGGCCACATATGTAGCAAGGGAAAATGCTGAAATCTTTAGCTCCCTAGTAAAGCAAAACAAAACCAGAGATTTACAGCACTATCAGCCAGTGTTAAAAAGCAAAGATGTCACCTCGAAGACTAAGGTGCACCTGACCCAAGCCATGGTGTTTCCAATTGCCTCACATGCATGTGAAAGCTGGACGATGAATAAGGAAGACCTAAGAAGAATTAATGCCTTTGAATTGTGGTGCTGGTGAAGAATATTGAATATACTATGGACTGCCAAAAAAACGAACAAATCTGTCTTGGAAGAATTACGACCAGAATGCTTCTTAGAAGCCAGGATGGAGAGGCTACGTCTCACATACTTTGGACACGTTATCAGGAGGGATCGGTCCCTGGGGAAGGACATCATGCTTGATAAAGTAGAGGGTCAGCAAAAGAGAGGAAGACCGTCAACAAGATGGATTGATACAGTGGCTGCAACAGTGGGCTCAAGCATTATAACGATTATGAGGATGGCACAGGACTGGGCAGTATTTCATTCTGTTGTACATTGGGTTGCTATGAGTTGGAATTGACTTGATGGCACCTAACAACAACAGCCAGTAGTGGTTGAATGCTCACAATGTGCCAGGCATTAATTAGCTGGGCTGGGAGTGAGAGATAAAATTGTCCAAGGCATAGCCCTGCCCATAAGAAGCATATGACCATAACACCAATGTAAGACCCAAAGAAACGAATTGTGATCTTAGACAAGTCAACAGCTCCCCACAAGATTAAACCACAAAGTCACACTCTGTGAAATACAGATGAACCAAATTCCTGTGAGAGCACAGGAAATCAGAAAGGGATGGCATCATGAATTAGGCTGGCTAAGTACAGTTTGAGGGTTGTAACTTGAGCTTTAAAGACTTCAGCCAGGCAGACAGGAGAAAAGAGGACACAGAAAGAAGCAAAAAGGGGAAGTAGGAGAAGTGACCCCCAAGGTCCCAGGAATTCCAAAAGGCAGGGCAAGCAGGCCAGAGGCAATAAAATTGGAGCAAAGTGTCCTGCCAATATCTGGGGACAGGAAGCTCAAGGATAGACAATGAGTTGTGCCACGAAAGGCTTGGATGCTATGTCCAGGACAGAAAAAAAAACAAGGGGACAGCTTATGTTTTACAATCTTAAAAAAGTAAATCAAAGTAAACAGAAACCTTGGCGACATCAGATTACCAAAGGACAAAAAGCTGATGGAAGAAACTGTAAGAGAAACCAGTCCCTGTTCCCCAGTGCACTTCAGATGGCCACATTCTCACA
Source organism: Trichechus manatus latirostris (assembly GCF_000243295.1). Taxonomy (NCBI): domain Eukaryota; kingdom Metazoa; phylum Chordata; class Mammalia; order Sirenia; family Trichechidae; genus Trichechus; species Trichechus manatus. The sequence continues at coordinate 3,728,299 of NW_004443942.1, forward strand.
GTGAATGATGTGGCCAGAACACAGAGGTGCATGTCTGATCATGTAAGGACAGAAAGGAAAGGCTTCAATAAAATACCCAGAAAGAACTGTTTACTCCTTGAGATTCTTGCAGTGTGTGCAATGCAAATAAGCAAAACCAATGACCCATAGCACAAATTATTCCTATTATTCAGCAATACCGATGAGTATATATACACAAATATATATACACACAAAGCATTTCTGCTGAGTACAATGGTTATCTTGAGGAAAAGCACTTGTACAATTGAGTTGAAGCTGAACTAGCCAGTTTTTAATGGAACACTTATTTTTACATGAAAAAACAATTAACGGACAGACTATAATTATTCAGATTTGGGAACCTGGCAGACTTTCCTCAAAAAGGAAAGAAGTAAGCTTGTCACTTTAAGGAAAACAGCTGATGGTATTTGTTCCCAATGAATACTATTCAGGCTCTTAGGCAAAAATTATAATTTTGGAAAACTTGCATCCACCACTATGAACCTGACAGCTTCCCAATAATTAAAGACTTCTGATGATATCAGTACTAATGTTAATGAAAGTGATTTTTGATACTGTATAATAAATGTGTCAACGTTTAGGAGATCTGCATTAACTCAGTAGACCTACATTTTCCAAATGAACAATGCATAGTGCTATTGGGATCCTCAATAATTTTTGAGTATAAAGCAGTCCTGAGACTAAAAAGTTTAAGAGCCACTGGTTTAAAGCATTGTTGGAAGACGGAAAATTCCACTTGTTCAGGGCCCAGCATCCATAAGACCCAGGCTTGGCCTCCTCCAAGCCCCAAAGATGAGATCTGATCTGTTGGTAAGAAGTTATCTGGGTCCTTCTTGCTTGGGCTGTAGAGTCAAGGCAAGGTTATAAAAGTTTGTTTCATGGTTGATAATTATCCGGCATGCATTGGTTCTACCACACCAGTTCTGAAAATACTGAAATAATTTTTTACCAGTGGGTAAACAGCTACTGTCCCAAGCCACTTGAAAGATACTCTACCACCACGCAGTATACATCCCTTCCCCAGTACCCCAGCCTCCCCAAGAACCAGCAACTAAATTATTGACCTCGCACAGTAGGAAGTCTCCAGCACCCTGCTGTAGAGCTAGAGCCAGGACAGTGCCAAATGCCACACCAGTTGTTCATATTTTTGAATATCAGTCCTCATTGGCTCACTCCCTCAGGATGAGAAAACTTGGAAGCAACTTGAGACTTGAAGAGGCAGCATTCCAAAGAAATGAACACTGGTTGAAAACACCAGAATGCCCAAGTCACTATGTCATGCAGGCCAACCCCTTCAGCAAAGACCAGCCTCCAAAGAATGAGTTACATATGTAATCAGTCAGAGCTGCAAAAGATGGCTCTGGAAAACTAGGGAGAGGCTTCTCTGGGAGATGGCATAAACAGCAACCACTTCTGAAACACAGATCTGGGAAAGCTAGAAGAAAGACGGAAATAAGGAACAGAGGGAGGGAGGCAGGAAGGAAGGAAGGAAAGGACCACTACGAATTGGAACTGACTCAGCAGCAACGGGTTTAATGTTAAGCCTTGATTCCTCCAAGGTGAGTCATTTCTTGCCTCTGTTCACCAGTAATGAATTATCTCCCTAGATCAGACAGATGCTGGACTCACAATGCCCTTTTTTCATTACCATTCAGCGTCCTGATCAACCCCATTCTCTTCCCCAAAATATGGTGGATGAAGACTTGGGGATGCACAAGGAGCCACATCTGGGTCAGCTCCAGGCTCTGGGGGAAACTTTAGCTGTTTCCTCTATTCAAACAGGAATACTGCAAACACCCTAAGCACACAGGTTGGCTGGCTCCACTCTGGATCTCAAACTCCAGCTCTAGGATTTATTGAGAGTGACTTGTGATTTGTATTTTGTCACCCTTCCTTTTAATGAGACATATGTTACTTGTTTCTAACTCCCAGACACCTGGAACTAGGAAAATTCTCAACGCCCACTTAATTATCATGGAACAAGCAGTGCCCATTAGAACTCTTTGCCTACAAGCCCTGTTTCTGCCCAGGCTTGAGGAAGCAGGATCAGTTCCACCAGTAAGCACAGTGACTGCAGTCCAAACTGACATGGTACACCAAGCCCTTATCTTGGGGAGGACTGCTTCTGTTTCTCCCTGGGCATGGAATTACCTTCCCAATTGACAGAAGAAAATGAAACTGACTCTGAGAACTGACTAGAGAATGAAGTGTGTGGACCTTGCTGTTAGCTGTGTGTCCCTCCCCTGAGCGTCCCCATGGGGTTAGGCAGAGGGAGAAGTGGAAGGAGAAGCTTACAAGGAAGGGCTGCTCAGAGTCACTCTGCAACTTGAGTCACCTGCCACAAGCCAGCAAGGATGCGGAAGAAGAGGTGGTTAAATCCAGCTGTTTTTCAAGGAGAGGAGCACACTTATGAAACCAATAGCTCCTTCTTGCTCCTCTGAATAAACAAGGTCTGGAGCTCTACAAAAGAGCAAGCAATGCCCTTTGCCAAAGATGGCTAATACCCACATTCCAAGAGCATCTTCACAGTTAGCCACATTGCTAAATATGACTCCCAAATCTCTTCCAAAAGGAAAGTACTATACCATGGCTCCCTCTTTGCCGTTCAACAAGCGTGGGAAACCGTTAGTGCCACACTCATAGGAGCTTCAAGAAAGGCATTCAGCAGTTTTTTAAAAAGCCTTAAACAGCTGATTTGTACAACAAGGCTCACAGCCTTGCTGAATGCTAATGACAGCCTGCACCCTGCTAGAGAGTGACACAGTACGTCCATCGTCCACTGCTCCCAGCAGAGCCGCTGAGCACCATGGGGCCAGGAGCTGCAAGGGTCTGACTGGGCTGCTCACAAAAATTGCCACCAACCTAATCCCAAATCCACAGGCCAGGGTGCCCATGGGAGGGCCCAGGGACAGCATCCACATGTTCCATAGAATGGATGTGGCCCAGGAATGCAGAGATTACATAGTATCTCAGAGCATCCACTGCACCCAGAGCTGTAGCCCTTGACCCAGCCTTTGGAAGAGAGAGCGGCAGCGCAACAAACACAGATTTGAGTTACACAGACCTGGGCCCTACTGGCCCAGCCACTCTGATGCATTCATGACTTAACCTAGGGGTGATACTCATATATATAACAACCAATATAGCACAGTCATGTGGCAAAGACTGCTGTGTGTTCACCAAAACCCATTTCCTTTTGCTCCTGGACAACCAGCTAGACTATATTTCCCAGCTTCCCTTGCAGTTAGGGGCTGCACATGACTGACTTCCTGTCAATGAAATACAGTGGAAATTATGTGCTCCACTTTTGCTCATGGCCCATGAAAACCTTCATGAGATCTTCCATGTTCTCTCTTCCTACATCTGCCGGCTGTGTGCAGAGGACCCAGAAGAAGACTGCAAGGCCTAAGCCTGTGTCCCTGAATAGAAGGAAGACTGCAAACTGAGCAGGAACTTCCACATTGGTCATTGGCTAAGTGAGAAATACATTTTTATTGGTTACAGCCTCTGAGATTTGGAAGTCGATACTGCAGTTAACTTTCCTTACTCTAGCTAAGATAGGCACCAACCAATCAATAAGGACCCTGGCTGTTATGCGGCACCAATTCACCGGTTATATACTAGGGAAATAATACTCCCTGACTTACTTCTCAATCTGTTTCCTCATTGGTAAAACAGGGATGTTACTGCCTGCTCAACAGGTTGTTGTGAGGATTTGACTGACATTATGTATGTATAGCACCTAGTATAGTATTTGGCCCATGGCTGCCTGAATTAAATGGGCCTCATTGAGTTCCTTCTTATCCGTGTTTCTCAGGTTCCTCATTTGTACAAAGAAAAGTATTATAAACACTCCTTTCATTTCATAGGCAAGTAATGAACCTGACAGTGAATTTTTTCTTCCTCCCTTACTCCCTCAACCTCACTCATTCTGCCCAAAAGGAAATCAATGCCTCAGTGAGTACTGCTGCCATTTTATAAACTTTCTGGAAATGCTCCTTTCTGGGCAATGGAATGATCCCTTCTGGGCATCATCTTTAATACCTGATGGGAATACAATGAGCCCAGCCATACAGACAGGCCCCATACTCTTTGAAGAGACCAGAATACACCAGGTTACAAGTTTGGGGCCCTGGGAACACACTTATAATCCTGAAAGCCAAAACCCAGCTGTGATCAGATGCTACAAGGATTCAAGGATTCTGGTTTTGATGTAACACAATGGCTAAGGGTTTAGACTCTATTATCAGACCACATGGATTCAATTCCAGTCTCACCCCATGTTAATAGTGTGACCCTGGATACATTATTTAATGTTTCTGTGCCTCCAATTTATGTCTAAAAATGGGGATAATAAAAGTTCCTGTCTCAGACTGTTGCTGTGAAAATAAAATGAGGTAATCTGAATATAGCATTTAGCATGACACATATTAAATTCTCGATAAATGTTAACTATTGCTATCTTTTCAGCATAGATCAGAACAAACTTTGCAGCAAGTTAAGGAGACTCCTATTTCTCTAAGTGAGTCCCTGGAAATACCACCAATCTGTCTCCAGCAGGCGTTTTTCTATTTAATGACTCTAAAAAGACAGAAAATCTTTAGCCCGGATTACTTTTGTGATTACTTTTGTGTGGCCTTTCTCACTATGGTCTTGTAACTCCCACCCAAGTGATTGGGTGGGATCATGCACATAAGGTCTATGGAACCCTAATGAAGGGACTGTTCAGTTTTGCCATCCTGCTAGGCTTAAGATAAGCCATCCCAGAGGTGGCTTCTCACCACCACAAGGAAGAAGAGCCAAAAGCAGAGTGTGTCCTTTTGACCTGGGATCCCTGTGCTGAGAAGTTCCTGGAATCAGGAGACAGGGAGGGAGAGACAGAGAGAGAGAGAAAGCTGTAACACTGAAGATGGTGAGAAACGGCAGCAGCAGAAACTGGCAGGAGACAGTGTGGTGGGCTTTCCAGCCCATGGAGTAAGAAAGCTGAATGCCTTCGGGTAGGAGGCTTGTTGGTGGAGTAGGGTGCCTCTGGGCACTTGGTGGAGCTAGGTTTGCTGACCCACAGAGCTAGAGCTGAGTGCCTTTGTGCCTAGGCTTACTAGCTGAGTGGGGTACCTCTGGGCACTTATCAGCAGAACTAAAAGAGCTTTGTAACACTTGCCCGAGCAGGGCAGAGGCCTAGAGCCAGAGAGCGGCATGCCTGTGGGCACAGCTGAGAAGAGGCTGTCCTGATGGAAAAACTGTATCCTGAGGATTCCTGAACCTGAATTGTAACCTGTTACTTCCCTAATAAACCCCATAATCGTGAGTGTTGTCTGTGAGTTCACTGTGGCAACTGCAATGAATTATCGAACCGAGCAGAGGTGCCATAGGAGGGACGGTTGGTGTCAGAATTGGTAAAGATGGCAGACAGAGGCGGCATGTCTGACCTCTGCCTCATAGGAATCAGCGTTGGGATGTTGATCTCAACTCTCCTTCCCCCTTATTAAGTTAGAGAAGGTCAGATGCTGCCCCCACACCATTTTTACAACTGGCATAATAAACAGGATTCTTTGCAATGGTTCCAGACTCATGGAAGCAGGAGACTTTGTAGGAAAGATAATGAAGGGGTGTGGGAAGTGAAACTTTTGATTCTTAAATGGTTACTTGGTTGTTATTTGTAATGGCTGAAAGGAAAATAAGAGATGTTATGCTTCAACTGAGGGGAGAAAAGCTGTATCTGGAGTGGCTCGGGGCAAGGGCTAGGCTGATTAAATGGGGGGTCAGGGTCTTCTGGTTCCACCCAGCCAGAGGCCCAAGGCCGTATGCATAGGAATGGGAAGCTAGTCAAGGAGTGGAGTGGAGAAGATGAAACTGGAATGTTTTTAAAAAGGGTTAGGTGTTTATCTGAATGTACTATGGATATTGAATGTCTCTCCTACCTATTGTCGTAAAACAGTCCTAAATATATGATAGAAATGAATATTGGGTATTATAAATCAGGGAGAGCATAGAACTCCACCTTCAGCCAATATTTGACTGGATATGCTGAAAGGAGAACTAAGATTGCCCAAAAGAAACAGACTGTTTGAATGCAGTAGCTGTATATATAGAGTGCGGGCCTTAGGTCGAAAGTCTGAGCTCCACCCAGAAATTTTGCATTTGAAAAGGCATGCAGACCAACTCAGAACTGCTGAAAGAACAGAAGATTTGCATTTGAAGGAAGGATCTGCAGGAAAAAAAAATGACTGCTTTGCTTTTTGAATTTCAAGCAAACAGTTTGCTTTTGGATGCATCAAGGCAGGAAAAGTCAGTGCCCATCAGAACTCCCTTCCAGGACTGGAAGATAAAGGGAGCTGGCAAGTAAACGGCCTGGTATAATCACCTGAGGTGAATACCTGAGTCCACTCATGAGTGGAAGTGAGGGAAGTGCAGCAATGAAGTGATGGACTGAGTTTGGACATGTTCCATTGGCACCCATTGACCTAGACTTGGAGCCTAGGGATGAGACAGTGCAAGGAAGGGCTGGCTGGTCAGAAGTGCAGGGAGTTGTGTGGACTCCTGAGTTTACAAATGGAGCCTATTGATCTAGCCCAAGGGGGCTAGGGATGAGAGAGAGAGAAGGGGCTACCCATTGTGACCTAGCTTGGATAGCTAGGGATGAGCTGACCAGAACTCAACTGAATGAAGAGAAGGATGTTTGACACTGAGCTGGTGTAGATTGCTGCAGTTTGATGGCTTGTTCTGGATTGGACTTTGCTTATGGGTACAGATGCTAAAAGTTCCAACTGGAACAGAAGATTCTTCAGATAAAGGAACATGCGTCCTCAGAGTACCGGTTTGATAGGGACAGGCAATTTAAATATTGGCTATCTAAAATGGGAGGAGATAAAGGCATGAAGTGGATGGCTGACACGCTTTCATGCGTGTGTTACACTCAAAATGAAGGGGACAGGGAGGATCACCACTGAATAGATTCCTCTTTTCCTAATAGGTCTGGGGAAGAGAGGGTGGGGGAAGATGCTAATAGGATTATATGATTCATTTGTGAGTATTTTTTGTTAACAGGGTTAACTGTGATTGTAAAAACTGTAATCACTGTAATGTAATGTAAGAAAAGAGTGGACTAAGGAGGAGGCACTGCTGGACTGGAGTACAGTCGCCAAACTTAAAGCTCCTTAAAGGTTTTGCTATGCTGATACCTTGAAAGGCTCAGAGCAAGGGAATAATCTTCTCTCGGTTAAATTTTACCAAATATCAGAAAGGGTGAAGCCAAGATGATTTTTGGAGAACCTGACTAGATCAGATGGACCCCTGCAGCAGACCTGAATGACTGTACCTGAGTAATCACCCTTTGGACTCTTTTGCCTTATTGAAGGACTAATTGTTGATGACTGTTTTGGACTGGTAAAATGATTGGGAGGGGGAAGATATCCTCCAAGTACAAAAGAATCATGGCTAGAAAAGCCAGAGGTTGGCCCACGATGTGATGGATCACCTTTGTGTGGCCTTTCTTGCCATGGTCTTGTAACTCCCACCCAACTGACTGAGTGGGACCATAAGATAAGATCTATGGGACCCTAATAAAGGGATTGGTCAGGTTGTCATCCTGCTAGGCTTAAAATGAGCCATCACAGAAGCAGGAAGGAGAGGATCTCACCATCACCAAGGAAGAAGAGCCAAGAGCAGAGCGTGTCCTTTGGACCTGGGTCCCCTGCACTGAGAAGCTCTTGGAACCAAGATACCAAGAGAGAGAGAGATAGCTGTAACACTGAAGACAGAGAGACACGGTGGCAGAGAAACAGGGGAAGCAGAGACTGGCAGGAGACTGAGTGGTGGGTTTCCCAGCCCATGGAGCAAGAAAGCTGATTGCCTTCGGGCAAGAGGCTTGCTGGCAGAGCAGGGTGTCCCCAGGCACTTGGTGGAGCTAGACTGGTTGACTGGAGCTAGAGATGAGTGCCTTCGGGTGGAGCTTACCAGCAGAGTGGGGTACATTGGGCACTTATCAGCAGACTAAAAGAGCTTTGTAACACTTGCCCAAGCAGGGCAGAGGCAAGGCTGAGGGGCCGAGGGCCAGAGAGAGACCTGCCTTCAGGCATGGCTGAGAAGAGGCTTTCCCAATCAAAGAACTGTATCCTGAGCATTCCTGAACCTAAATTGTAACCTGTTACTTCCCCAATAAGCCCCATAATCATGAGTATTGTCTGTGAGTTCTGTGTGGCCACTGCAATGAATTATCGAACCCAGCTGAGACTGCCGTGGGAGGAGGGATGGTTGGTAAAGATGGTGTAGAGAAGAGGCATGTCTGACCTCTGCGTCATACAGATCGGCCTTGGGCTGTTGATCTGGATTCTCCTTCCCCTTGTGAAGTTAGAGGAGACCAGATGCTGCCACCATGCCATTCTTACAGTGGCTTTTTTTTTTTTTTTTTTGCATAATTGCTCTGGTTAGAACACCCAGTACAATATCAAATAGTGGTGGTGAGAGCGACCAACCTTATCTTGTTCCTGATCTTAAAGGAAAAGCATTTTGTCTTTCACCACTTAAGTATGTTGTTAGCTGTGGGTTTTTCATAGATGTCCTTTATCAGGTTGTGGAAGTTGTCTTCTATTGCTAGCTTGTCGAGTGTTTTTATCATGAAAGGGTGTTGGATTTTTTCAAATGCTTTTCTGTGTCTATTGAGATGATCATGTGATCTTACCCTTTATTAATGTGACGTGTTACATTAACTCATCTTCAGATGTGTCATGGATTGAATTGTGTTCCCCCAAAATATCTGTCAATTGGGCTAGGCCATGATTCCCAGTATTGTTTGATTATCCACCATTCTGTCATCTGATGTGATTTCCCTACATATTGTAAATCCTGTCTCTATGATGTTGATGAGATGGGATTAGTGGCAGTTATGTTAATGAGGCAGGACTCAATCTACAAGATCAGATTGTGTCTTAAGCCAATCTCTTTTGAGATATGTAAGAGAGAAGTGAGTAGAGAGACGGGGACCTCGTAACACCAAGAAAGCACTGCTGGGAGCAGAGTGCATCCTTTGGACCTGTGGTTTCTGTGAGGAGAAGCTCCTAGTCCAAGGGAAGATTGATGACAACGACCTTCCCCCAGAGTTGACAGAGACAGAAAGCCTTCCCCAGGAACTGGCGCCCTGAATTTGGACTTCTAGCCTACTGGACTGTGAGAGAATAAATTTCTTTTTGTGAAAGCCATCCACTCGTGGTATTTCTGTTACAGCAGCACTAGATAACTAAGAGAAGATGTTAAACCAATCTTGCATTCTTGGGAAAAGTTCTATTTAATAATGGTGTATGATCCTTTTATATGTAGCTAGATTCTTTGCTAGCACTTTGTTCAGAATTTTTGTATCTACAGTCTGTTGGTTGACGTTTCATCATGATGTTGTTTTTGGTATCTGGGTAATACCTACCTCATAGAATGAGTTGGGAAGTGTTCCCTCTTTTTCTACCTTCGGAAAGGTTTATGAAGAACTGATATGAATTCTTCTTTAAATGTTTGCTAGAATTCACCAGTGAGACCATCTGGGCCTGAGGTTTTAAATTACTGATTAATCTCTTTACTTGTTAGGGTCCTATTCAGATTTTCTATTTCTTCTTGAGACAGTTTTGGTAGTTTGTGTCTCTAGGAATTGATCATTACATGTAAGTAATCTAATTTGTTGGCATATTCTTCTATTATAATCCTTTTATTTCTAAGGTTGGTAGTCATGTCCTCCTTTTCATTCCTGATTTTAGTAATTTGAGTCTTCTCTTATTCTCTGTCAGATTACTTAAAGTTTTGTGAATTTTACTGAACTTTTTTTAAAAAAAAACTTCATTTTCATTAATTTTTCTTTATTGTTTTTATATACTCTATTTCCATGCTACTCTTTATTTTTCCTTCATTTTGCTTGCTTTAGGTCTAGTTTGCTCTTCTTTTTCCACTTTCTTAAGGTGGAAGGTTAGTGTATTAGTTTCCTGTAGCTGCTGTAAAAAATTACCACAAAATAGGTTGCTTAAAACAACAGAAATTTATTCTTTCACAGGTCTGGAGGACAAAAATCTAAAATCAGTACCATTGAGCCAAAAATCATGGTATCAGCAGGACTGTATTCCCTTGAGAGGCTCTAGGGGAGAATCTATTCCTTGCCTCTTCCGGCTTCCGGTGGTTGCCAACATTCCTTGGTTTGTGGCGGCATCACTCTAATTTCAGCCTCCATCTTCATGTGTCTGCAATCCACCTCTACTTCTCTCTTATAAGGACATCTGTGATGGCATTTAGGGCCCACTCAGATATCCTTTTATTTCTAAGGTAAAAAATAAGGATAATCCTCATCTAAAAATTCTTAATCACATCTACAAAGACCCTTTTTCCACGTTGTTGTTGTTGTTGTTAGGTGCCATCAGGTTGGTTCTGACTCATAGTGACGCTATGTACAACAGAACAAAACACTGCCTGTTCCTGCACCATCCCTACAATCATTGCTATGTTTCAGCCCACTGTTGCAGCCACTGTGTTAATCCATCTCTTCGAGGGTCTTCCTCTTTTTCAATGACCCTTTACCTTTCCAAGTATGATGTCCTTCTCCAGGGACTGATCCCTCCTGATAACACGTCCAAAGTATGTGAGACGAAGTCTCACCATCCTCCCTTCTAAGGAGCATTCTGGCTGTACTTCTTCTGAGACAGATTTGTTCATTCTTCTGGCAGTCCATGGTATATTCAATATTCTTCATCAACACCATAATTCAAAGACATCAATTCTTTGGTTTTCCTTATTCATTGTCCAGCTTTTATATGCATATAAGGTGATTGAAGATATCATGGCTTGGGTCAGGCACACACCTTAGTCCTCAAAGTGACACCTTTGCTTTTTAACACTTTAAAAAGGTCTTTTACAGCAGATTTGCCCAATGCAATATGTCATTTGATTTTTTGCCCGCTACTTCCATGGGCATTGATTGTGGATCCAAGTAGAATGAAATCATTGACAACTTCAATCTTTTCTCCGTTTATCACGATGTTGCTTATTGGTCCAGTTGTGAGGATTTCTGTTTTTTTTATGATGAGACTACTGAAGCCTGTAGACTTTCATCTTCATCAGTAAGTGCTTCAAGTCCTCTTCACTTTCAGCAAGCAAGGATGTTTTATCTGCATACTGCAGGCTGTTAATGAGTCTTGCTCCAATCCTGATGCCGAGTTCTTCTTCCTATAGTCCAGCTTTTTGGATTATCTGCTCAGCATACAGGTTGAATAAGTATGGTGAAATGATACAACACTTGTGAACACCTTTCCTGATTTTAAACCCTGCAGTATCCCTGTTTTGTTTGAATGACTGCCTCTTGGTCCATGTACAGGTACCTAATGGGCACATTAAGCGTTCTGGAATTCCCATTCTTCACAATGTTATCCATAAATTTTTATGATCTACACAGGGTCGAACACCTCTGCATAGTCAGTAAAACACAGGTAAACATCTTTCTGGTATTATCTGCTTTCAGCCAAGATCTACCTGTTATTAGCAATGATATCCCTCATTCCACGTCCTCTTCTGAATCTGGCTTGAATTTCTGGCAGATCCCTGTTGATGTACTGCTGCAACCGTTCTTGAATTATTAAGTATTTTTCCCTACAGTGTAACATTTACAAGTTCCAGGAATTTGGATGTGGATATCTTTTGGGGGCCATTTTTCAGCCTACCACAGTTAGGTTATTGATTTGAGATATTTCTTCTTTTTCAATGTACCACTTGTAGCTATACATTTCCCTTTGAGCACTACTTCAGCTGCAGCCCGTAAGTTTTGGTATGTTGTGTTTTCATTTTTACTCATCTCAAGGTATTTTCTAATTTCCTGTTTGATTTCTTCTTTGATCCATTGGTTGTTTAGATTTGTGTTATTTAATTTCCATAAATTTGTTAATTTTCCAGATTTCTTTCTGTTATTGATTTCCAACTTCATTCTGTTGTGGTCAGAGAATATACTTTATATGATTTCAATCCTTTTAAATTTATTGAGGCTTTTTTTATGGGCTAGTATATGGCCTATTCCGGAGAATGTTCCAAGTGCATTTGAGAAAATGTATATTTGCTATTGTTGGGTGAAGTGTTCTATAAATGTCTGTTAGGTCTAATTGGCTTATAGTGTTGTTCAAGTCTTCTATATCCTTGTTGATCTTCTGCCTAATTGTTCTATCCAGTAGTGAAAGTGGAGTGTTGAAGTCTCCAGATATTATTGTTGAATAGTCTATTTCTTCCTTCAATTCTTTTAGTTTTTGGTTTGTGTATTTTCAGGCTTTGTTTTTATGTTTATAATTGTTATATCTTCGTGATAAATTGACCCTCTTATCATTATAAAATATCCTCCTTTACCTCTGGTAACATATTTGTTGTTGTTTTAATGTCTGTTTTGGCTCTCTTATGACTGCTGTTTGCGCAGTGTATCTTTTTCGTCCTTTCACTTTTAATCTTGTATCTGTGAATCTAAAGTGCGCCTGTAGCCAGCACATAGTTGAATCATGTGTTTTTACCCAATCTGACAATCATTTTGATTGGATAGTTTAATCCATTCACATTTAATGTCACTATTGATGTAATGGAGCCCCGGTGGCACAGTAGTTAAGAGCTAGGCTGCTAACCAAAACATCAGCAGTTCAAATCCACTAGCAACTCCTTGGAAACCCTATGGGGCAGTTCTGTTCTGTTCTATATGGTCACTATGAGTTGGAATTGACTCAACAGCAACGAGTTTGGTTTTTCGGTTTTTACTGATGTAATAGATATACATACGCAATTATACTTTTTGTTTACTATATGCCTCATGTATTTTCTTTCCTCTGTTCCTCCATACTGCTTTCTTTTGCATTAAGTGAATATTTTCTAGTGCAAGATTTTAATTTCTTAAACAATTTTTTAACTATATTTCTTGAGTTATTTTCTTAGTGGCTGGTTTGGAGTTTATAATATACATATTAACTTATCCAAATCTACTTCAGATAGAGTGTAACTTAATTCTCGTAAAATATAGAAACTTTTCTTGTATATAGCTCTATTCTCTCCTTCCCATTATTGTGCTATTATTGCTATACACCTTACGTCTGTGTTACAAATTCAACAATGTGATGATTGTTGTACATGGCAATTGTTATAATTATTGCTTTATATAATTTTATGTCTCTTAAACTAACTGAGAGAAGAAAGGAGAACAAGTACATAGTTATAGTTTGTTATATTAACCTTCTTATCTGTCATTTCTGGTTGTCTTCATTTCTTCCTGTAGATTGAAATTACTATATAGTATCATTTCCTTACTCCAATACAGCTTTGCTCCCACCTGCCTCCTTTTGTGCTATTATTGTCAAATACATCATATATGTACATGTTATAGGCCTAACAATACAATTATATGCACATTGTTTTATTGAATTAGTTTTTAAACCATTCAAAAGAAGAAAGGAGAAGAAATATCAATTATACTGTCTTTTATAATTACCTAATAATTACCTTGAGTGGAGCTCTTTGTTTTATCACGTGAATTTGAATTACTGTCTGGTGTCACTTGCTTTCATCTTAAAGAACATTATTATTTCTCGTAAGGTGAGTCGGCTAGCAACGAATTCAATCAGTTTTTCTTTATCTGAAAATGTCTCTATTTTGCCTTCACTTTTGAATGATAGTCTTGCCATATGCAAGATTCTTGGTTGATAAGTATTCTTTTTTTCTTTCAGCACTCTGAATATGTTCTCCCACTGCCTTTTGGCCTCCATTGTTTCTGACAAGAAGTCAGCTATTACTCTTACTGAGTTCCCTTGTAGATAATGACTAGTTTCTCTCTTGGTGCTTTCCAGATTTTCTTTTTGTCTTTGTCTTTCAACATGTTGACTATGATGTGTCTGGATGTGCATCTCTTTGTGTTTACCCCACTTAAAATTTGTTCAGCTGCTTAGAGGTGAAGATTGTTTTTCATCAAATTTGAGATGTTTTCAGGCATTATTTCTTCAAATGTTTTTTCTTCTTCTTTCTCTTCTCTCTTCCTGGTACTCTCACTACACGTACCATTGGTAGGCTTAACTGTGTTCCAAAATTCTCTATGGTTCTGTTCATTTTTCTTCATTCTTTTTCCCCTATTTTCTTCAGATTTCATAATCTCTTTGAATCTATCTTCAAGTTGACTAATACTTTTCTTCTGCCAACTAAAATGTATTGTCAAGCACCTCTAGAGGATTTTTTGCTTCAGTTACTGTACTTTTCAACTCTAGAATTTCCACTTGGTTCTTTTTTTATAATTTCCATTTCTTTATTTATAGACATCTATTGACTGATGAGGCATTGTCACCATACCTTTCTTTAACTCCTTTTATTCCTAGTATAATTTCTTTTAGTATATTTATAATAGTTGCTTTGAAATCTTTTTCTGCTAAGTTCAACATCCAGGTTACCTCAAAGAAACTTTCTGTTGCCTGCTTCTTTTTTTTTTTTTTTTTCCTTATGTATGGGTAACATGTTCGTGTCTTCATCTTTTAAATTTTTTTGAAAACTGGACATTTTAGGTAAAATATTTTAGCATCTCTGAATACTGATCACTCCTTGCCCTGAGACTTGTTATTGTTTGCTTATTTATTTGTGTAGTGCCTTGGATGGACCAGTTTATAGTGATGTCCATTTCCCCTCCCAGTGTGCAGTCTCTGAAGCCATTCCATGGAGGGTGCAGCCTTGGGCATGTACAGGCTCCTTGAGTCCTTCCACCCCACCTCCCAGGATTAAAGCAGTTTTAGCAGGGCTCTTCTCCCTGATCTCCCTGTTACATTTCTGGATGAACTTCTATTGGTTCATACCCAGCTGTTAGCTGTTTTTGACAATGCCTTGGGGAATAAATTGCTCCACAGTCTGATTTGATTAAATTTGAGCCTCTTTGCAGGGGTAGTGTTTAAAGCCAGTCTCTGAGGCTTGCTTTGACTCCAGGTGGGTTCTTCTCAGGGGTTCAAACCCCTGCTGAAAATTTGCATTTCTAACAAGTTCCCAGGAAGTCATACATAAGAATCACCTGGGGATCTTTTTTAAAAAATTTTTTTTAATAATTCTTTTTTATATTTTTTATTGTAGTTTAGATGAAGGTTTACAGAGCAGATTAGTTTCTCATTAAACAATACACTTATTGTTTTGTGACATGCGTTGCCAACCCAACAACAAGTCAACACTTTTCCCTTTTCGACCTTGGGTTCCCCATTACCAGCTTCCCTGTCCCCTCCTGCCTTCTCATCCTTGCCCCTGGGCTGGTGTGTTCGTTTAGTCTCATTTTGTTTTATGGGCCTGTCTAATCTTTGGCTGAAGGGTGAAACTCAGGAGTGACTTTAGCATTGAGTTAAAAGAGTATCTGGGGGTCATACTCTCAGAGTTTTTCCAGTCTCTGTCAAGCCAATAAGTCTGGTCTTTTTTGAGAGTTAGAATTTTGTTCTATATTTATCTCCATCTCTGTCAGGGACCCTCTGTCAGAGCAGTCGATTATGGTAGGCAGGCACCATCTAGTTGTGCTGGACTCAATCTGGCAGAGGCTGTGGTAGTTGTGGTCCATTAGTCCTTTGTACTAATCTTTCCCTTGTGTCTTTGGTTTTCTTCATTCTCCCTTGCTCCAGACAGGGGGGAACCAGTGAAGTATTTTATCTTAGATGGCTGCTCACAAGCTTTTAAGACACCCAGATGCTACTCACCAAGTAGAATGTAGAACATTTTCTTTATAATCTGTGTTATGCCAACTGAGCTAAATGTCTCCCAAGACCATTCACCTGGGGATCTTGTTAAAATGTAGACTCTGATTCAGTATATCTGGGGTAGAAATGCAAATTTCAGCAGGGAACTTATTAGACATGCAAATTCTCAGCAGAGGTTCAAACTGGAACAAAGCAGTTTGAAGCCCTTGTTCTTAGCTCTCTCATTCTCTGGCTGTCTCTGTTAAACTTATAGCTGGTCTAGCTGGTCTACCATTTCACTTGTTGCTATTATGGAGCTACCAACCTCCAATTAATTGCTCATCAATTGCTTTTAGGCTCAAACTTCCTCTCACTCTGTTCCAAATAAAGTCAGTCTTTTTAGTGGGAGCTGTAGAGCTCTCTCCCACTAGGCAGAATCTCTGGAGCTGGGGCAGGATAACAGCCGGTTCTCTCAGAGGGACATCTCTGCTCTATAAGCGGGGTGGTAGGTGGGGATGGTAGCCACTGGTCTTCTCAGATTGTCTGTTCTGTCAGGAATCCCTACCCTACAAGTGAGCTGGGGTGGGGGTGATCAGGGCCCAGTGATCTTGGCCTTCCACGTATGGGCTAGAGCTTCCACCCTGCAAGTTGGGGCTGGGTGGAAAAAGGGAGCCCCAGAGCTCTCGGCTGCACTTGCCAGGAATAGAACTTCTATAATACAGAGTTGAGAGAGATGAGAAATCCCAATGACCTGTCTCTCCTGGGGGAAAACTGTAGCTTTAGACTGGGAGCTGAAGAGAAAGGAAGTCAGGGGCCTAACTAGGGAAAATAGGGCCTAAGAAAATTAGTGTTAAATTGCTGGACGATCTCTCACAGCTGGCAATGGAAACTGTGATGGCCAACAGGAACTGCTAATTGGCACCCCGCCTCAAGCGGCACCCAGGGCACACAGGCAACGCCTAGGGCACGGCACCCTATGTGCTTCTCCTAGTTAGGCCTCTGGAGGAAGCCTCATCTTCTCGCCCGTATCTGGCCAAAATAGACCTGGTAACAGAGCTAGGGTCAGGGGAAGTAGAGGGCCACTGCTCAGATGTCACAGATTCTTTTTTTTTTTTTAAGAAGCAGTTTAATTTACCAAGCAATTATTTGGTGGCGCAGTGGTTAAGCGTTTGCTGCTAACCTAAAGATCAGCAGTTTGAATCCACCAGCCGCTCCTTGGAAACCCTATGGGGTAGTTCTACTCTGTCCTATAGGGTCGCTATGAGTCGGAATCGACTCGACAGCAATGGGTTTTTACCGTGTATTAGTATAAAGATTACATAAACACATTAGTTTAGTTGTATGTAGGTAAAATCAAATAACAAACAGGTTGGGAAGGATAATTTATATAAATGTTAGTAATCATAACTATTCTACAGTAATTAAATAAACATTTTTTAACTTCCCATTATCCTCTCCTCCCCATCACCTGGTCACCACTAATATTCTTTTGTCTCAATTGGTTTATCTATTCTAGATAGTTCATATAAATGAGATCCTACAATATTTGTCCTTTTGTATCTGGCTTACTGAACTTAGCACAATGTTCTTAAGGTTTATTCATGTGGTGGCATAAATCAACTTCATTTCTCTTTATAGCTGAATAATACTCCACTGTATGTATGTATCACATTTTGTTTATCCATTCGTCTTTTGATGGTTATTTGGGTTGTTTTTAGCAAATTCTCTACATTTTTTTTCTGAGATTTAGTAAATTTTCTTGAAGCAATGTCTCTCCATTTGACATACACCCTTAGGAAGATTTCCAGAAACTTTAATTTTATTATTATTATTTTATTTTTGTAATTTTCACCAGTCATGGTTGTTTCACTGAGGAAAGGATCCATGGAGCTTTTCACACTGCCATTCTGGAAGTGCTTCTCCCAACTCCATGTGATTTGTACGGCAAAAAAGAATCACATAGGGAACAGCTGGCTCCACTTAGCCGTGCTCTGCTTACTTCATTGTGACCATATTTTCTAAATTAAAAGTAAGTACCATGGTGTGTGACAAGGGCTTTGTGCTGCTTCCAGGTACAAGAGTCAATATGGAAGATAAATTTTGGAAGTATTAGAATATATGATTCATCTAGATGGTTTCTGGGGCAACAGGTCAGAATATTTGAAATTGGGGTTTTCCAGACAACCTTGGGATATATGGTTGCCGAAACTGCGGCTCTCCTGAAAACTTAGAAGGGACTGCTGACAGATACAAAGTCTCGTTTGAAAGGGGACAGTTCTAAACTTCCTCTTCCCTTCAACCATCTAATTTGTGTTTGGGGATTCTCCAAAGACAAGCAATTAATTCTAATAAGAAATCAGCAAAGAGAGAACTGGGCTCTAAACAAATAACACTCAGCAGCCAAGACTAAGCCTTGCCACATAACACCCATCCTCCTAG
This sequence comes from Trichechus manatus latirostris, assembly GCF_000243295.1. Taxonomy (NCBI): domain Eukaryota; kingdom Metazoa; phylum Chordata; class Mammalia; order Sirenia; family Trichechidae; genus Trichechus; species Trichechus manatus. The sequence goes on from NW_004443942.1 coordinate 3,746,427, forward strand.
GGCTAGAAACAGGCTGCTTTGCTTCAACTCTTGATCAGTTACCAGCTTGCATTCAGAATCAAGGAAGTTTTCTCTCTCCAGGGACCTGAAAATTTCTCAGCTAAAGGGTAGGTGTATGGACATAGCCGAGGTGAGTATGACCTGGCAAAGGCACGGGAAGGAAATGAGCTTGTCTCTGAGAACTTACTCACAAATTTTCCTAAAACTGGACTCCAACGTCTCCAGGGAAATCTGGTTTCAAAATTATAGACAGCCTCCTCCCCTCAGCCATTGGGATAACACACCCTCCCTGGAAATAGGCATCCGCCTAATTGCTTGAGATTGTGTACAAACTGAATATTCATGATCTTCATGTTGTCACAAAGGCTATATTTTTAAATGCTTCCACTCAATATTCAAAACCCTTTTTCTGTCCTTAAAAAGGCCCATGGATTTTATTGGATCCACTGCTATTTGAGATGTCTGGCTAGCTGGGGGCTGTCTATACTGTGGGCTACATGTCCCTAGAGAAGGGGAAAGGGGAGCAGCAAGTATTAAGAGTCAGAGTTATTGCAAAGAATCTGAGAATTCTCATGCATAGCCAGTTTATTATCTGTACATTGAGTAAATATGTCTTACTCATGTACATGGGGGCAGTGGTGGTTCAATGGTAGAATTCTTGGCTTTTATACGGGAGATCTAGTTTCGATTCCCAGCCAATGCACCTCAAGCGCAGCCACCACCCATTTGTTGGTGAAGGCTTGTGTGTTGGTCTGATGCTGAGTAGGTTTCAGCAGCGTTCCCGACTAAGACGGGCTAAGAAGAAAGGCCTGGAGATCTACTTCCAAAAATCAGCTAATTAAAACCCTATGGATCACAATGGGCTGATCCTGTTGTGCATGGGGTCACCATAAGTCAGGGGTCAACTAGATGGCAGCTAACATCAATAACAGTAACTCATATATGTATAGTCATTTTTCAAAGATTTGCACTGGTTTAATTAATAAGTTAAAACACCAGTACTGAATTCCTGATTGGCCTTGGTCATGTGTGGTCTCCATTGGTGACACCGTGCTGACCATGCCATTTACCTCTGTCGGTCTCAGTTTCAGGATCGGTAAAGTGAGGCAGGCTTACACATTCAGGGGACCCATTCTTGATCCCATATTGCTGGGGAGTGGGGAGGAACACGGTGGACAAGAAACCTGTTAGGAGTCCTAGATCCTCTCCGTTACCAGTCTGAGATACTCTGGGCAGCCTCTGGCAACATCTTAAGACATCACGCCAGCAAGTGGCAGCACCAGGATTTGAGCCATGTCTATCTGACTCCAAATCTCTGCTGCTTCCATTACCCCACAAATGTCTGAGCTGGAGGAAGGAAGGCTGCTGTGTATCAGAATGCCAATCTGGAACCAGAACCCCTAGCACCATTTCAGAGCTTTGAGAGCTTCCTGGATTTTTCTCCTATTCCCCTAAACTAGCAAAACCCAAAAGGCCTCAGCTCTCAACGGCAAAGAGAAAGAGATAGGTAATGCGGAAGCTCTTCTGCCCCAGGTAAGAATCTGCCTCAGTGACAGTTTGGTATTAACCAGCTCAGCCATGCAGGGAGGCATAATTAGTTTCCCAGCCCATAGCTCCATTCCACCGGCTCCCCACACCCCAAGAGCTACACAATCTGCTTGAAGTGAAAAGAAAAATAAAATCACTGCTCGCCTAGGCTGACCCATCAGCTATTGCTCCTGGCCATGGGTGAAAAGGTGAGGCAGCCATCTGTCTGCTGAGGTAAAAGAGAATGGAATAGTCATTTTTAAATGACATTTTCAATTTTTCCCCTATGTCTACTATGCCCTCTTCCACCCTACTGCTTAAATGACTCTTTTCAAATTGAAGATAACAGGGAATAATAGGAAAAGAAAAATCATAGTAATCTGTGACTCCTGCTAATGGGCTGTTCCATCCCAATGGGACAGTCTGAGGAGAAACTTCTTCCTCCGTCCATTTCCTGGGCGTGCTGACTGGAAAGGGTGGGAGAAGGTGTGCTAGTCTACTATGAAGGGCCTGCAAGGTGAAACCCAGACCTATACCTGTGGGCAGGGGCGGATTAACCAGTGAGCAAGGCATGCATGTGCTTACACTAAGCAAGGTATACACAGGCTAACTCATGCTTACTATTCTGCAGTGCACAATTTCACCTGTTTTTCACCACATCATGCGTACCTTCTTTATTGAGTAACCCATCTGTCATGGATTGAATTGTGTCCCCCAAAAATATCTGTCAACTTGACTAGGTCATGATTCCCCGTATTGTATGATTATCTACCATTTTGTCATCTGATGTGATTTCCCTGTGTGTTGTAAATTCTATCACTATGATGTAATAAGATGGATTAGTGGCAGTTACACTGATGAGATCTAGAAGATTAGATAGTGTCTTAAGCCAATCTCTTTTCAGATATAAAAGAGAGAAGCGAGCAGAGAGACATGAGGACCTCATACCACCAAGAAAGCAGGCAGTGCCAGAAGCAGAGCGTGTCCTTTGGACCTGAGGTTCCTGCACTGAGATGCTCTCAGACCAAGGGAAGACTGATGATAAGGACCTTCCTTCAGAGCCAACAGAGAGAGAAAGCCTTCCCCGGGAGCTGGCCCCCTGAATTCGGACTTCTAGCCTACTGGACTGTGAGAGAATGAACTTCTCTTTGTTAAAGCCATCCACTTGTTGTATTTCTGTTATAGCAGCACTAGATGACTAAGACACCATCCCTGCCTATGGGTGAGATGATTACCATAGGCAGCCACCACAGAGCCGGGAGATTCAGGCCGCCCAGTTTCCAGCTTCACCATCCCCTGACTAAGGCACGCAGGGAATTTCAACAGGAATTCAGAAGGAAGCACAGTCTACTGACTCAGGGAATTGCCCTCTCTCAGAGCTGGTCCTCCTCACTGCAGCCAGTTCCTGGCACCTCTTTCTGGAATGAGAAAGAATAAGCCCTAGCTTGACGCAGCCACCCTGAAGACACCTCAAGACAGGAGAATCCACTGAGGTTCTCACAGACCTCAGTGTGAACAGAAGCTGAGTCATTGCCGCTTGAGCCAGGAAGGCAAAGGCCAACTTTTGCCTGGTTCCGGGAGCAATGAGGAATCCTTTCTCCTTTCTAGAGCCCTGGTGGCACAGTGGCTGAGAGCTACGGCTGCTAACCAAAAGGTTGTCAGTTCAAATCCACCAGCCACTCCTTGGAAACCCTATGGGGCAGCTCTACTCTGTCCTATAGGGTCTCTATGAGTCGGAATTGACTCAAGGGCAACGGGTTTGGTTTTTTGGTTTTTCTATTGCCTCTCAAGATATTAATCTAAAATGACCTCAACTCTGTCCCTCCTCGTGAAGCAGAAACGCCCTGTTCAGCTGCATCTTTCCTGGTGTTATTCTCTGCTTGGTGCAGGTGTATATTTCCCTTTCTGTACACACCAAGATTGCTTTAGTTTGAAAGTGACCACAAGTGACAGCTTTATTAAAATGAAGACATCAAGGGTCCCCCGAAGGCTTCAGGATTCTGTCACCAGCTGATTCCCATGGGGGGATCTCAGTGCAGAAAAGCCCACATTTCTTTTTCTCTCTCTTTCACACACACACACCCACACACACACACACACTCACTCACTCACACACACACCCTACTCAGCTTCAGTCTCCCTTTGATTAAACCTTGAAGCAGTAGTGTAAACTCTGAGGTACCTACAACCAGATGAGGGAGAATCAACCCCAGAAACATGTTTACCTGTCCCCAACCCGGAAGGTGGTATGAAAGAGAGCCTCGTGGAAGCCGCCCCCAAGCCTAGCAGGATGAGAACTAGCTCTACGATGCCCTAGCTTTCCTTACAGACAGCTCTCAAGCCAGAGACCTTAGTTTAATCCTGACTCTACCTCTTACTGAGATCCCCCATGGGAAGGCCTGTTCATTTGTTCACTAAACAGACTCCTACTTAGCCCTAATATATGCCTAGCACTGTGAGACACTGAAAATTGGTAAAAATAAGACCCTGCCTCTGCCCTCAAGGAACCTACAGGCTAATGGGAAAAGCAGATTAATAGCTACAGTACAATACAACTCCCTCACCTGTAAAATGGAGCTAATGACCTCACAGGCTTATTTTAAGGAACAAATATATGGAGTGGCTTAAACATTACCAAACATCTAGTAGGTGCCTGATAAACGCCTTTTTTTTTCTTTTTTCTTCTCTTTGACATAAAATCCCTGCTCTTCCACCACCTGCTTCCACCACTCTGTTTCACTCAGTTTGAAAAGCTGGGAAGAAGCTCTGCTCCCAGATATGAGGTTGCATCTCCAGGAGCTGCCATGCCTTGCTCAGATGCTGGAGGCAGGTCTTGGTCAACAGCGCTATGTCCTCAGTCCTGAAGATGACCCAGGCAGGTAGGGTGCAGGCCCCCAGGACCCAGCCAGGAGTGCCCTACCCTCACCCTCTCAAACCCATCCAATGGAGACTCTGAAAATCTGCCCATCCCCTGTCCCTTAAGCACCTGGCTTCATTTGAGAATACACAACTAAGAATTTACCTTCTGACTGCAAACATTTCTTCTGAAGTTGAGAGAAGTAGATATATAGAGAGGAAAGCTTTCTAGACTGGGATTATGGGCCCCTGGGCCCCATCCCAAAGCCTCCAGGGTCCAGTGGAGGGTCCTCAGTCACCAGGTTGCATTGGGACTCAGATACCTCAGCAAACAGTCTGAGGGTGAGGATGCTGATGCTAATTCCAGCTCAAACACACTCTGATTCTAAATAAGATTCTTCAGAATAGAGCCTTCACAAGTGAGGTAGGACCTGACTACTGCAAAAGAAGGAAAGCTCAACCTTCTTTGCTTATATATGAGAAGAAAGGGAACAACTGCATGGAGCTGCACAACACAATACTGTAAGTTTCTAACATTGACCAGGGTGAAATAAGATATTTGATTTTCTATTTACAAAAATCAATACATAGTTTCTGTACTTCTATATTAATTACAAACTCAAAAATACTTATGCCTGTTTTGCTAAAAATAACTGTTGTGGAAAAACTTTCAAAATTCACAATCTTACAGTTTTAGGTAAATAATGTTTTTTACTGCTGGGTTAAGGCAATTGTGTTCCTAAGGATGAGTGGCCATAACAGCCCCTGCTAAGCAAGAAACAATTTACTGCCCAGGAAGTTTCATAATGATTTACTACATACAATTACCTCTAGTAAAAAAACAAAACCATCCGTAAGCGTTTTGCTATCGCTAGAAATCTTTTTTTAAAGGACTTAAAATAGGTATGTGCTTTAAAAGTAGAGCGCACCTTCCCAATGTGAAACTACATCTATCTCTGGATTGTAAAGAATGTATATTAAAATTATATTACACAACAAAAATGCACATTTTGTAGAGGGGGAGGAAAGAAAAGATTAAATGGACTCTTCCTGACAATTGTCTTAAATCACACCTTCCCGCCTGCAATTGCAATTATAAGTCACATTGCTGTGAGTTAAATCACATTCATTTTGGCAGAAAGATGGGCTGATGTGGCTCCAATTCAGCTTGGAAGTCGAGATGAAAGAACAGCACAAGTCTCAAGGAGACTCTCCCTCGGCCTAGGATTTGGGAAAATGGGATCCTTAGGCCAGGTAACTGAACACTTCACATAACTCTCCCACCAGCCAAGGCTTCTCCAAACACAGCACATTCCTGACACCGTCTGCTGCCAGTTGCAACACCAAGAGGGTTTTACAAAATAAATATTTTTCTACAAACAAGGGCAGGTCCGCAGGCTGGCGGGTTTAAAACTTCAGAGCCGCAGTCATCTCACACCAAGATACTCCTGAGCAGATCCTGCAACACATCTCAGCTAAGAAGTTGCAACTAGCATTAATTTGGGCTCCTTTCTTATTTAATTTAACTGGGGACATCCTAATACACACACCATTTCTAACTGCATTGAAACAGGGCTCATATCTGATACTCTGGGTATGAAACCAGAAAATATATTCCTTACCATATTTCTGTGGGAGCTCCAAGAAGGAAAGATAGCAAGAATGAAGAAAAGCGGAAAAAAGGAAGACTGAAGAACGTATTTTCCTATGCCTACCACATGGGGTCGTTATGAGTCAAAAACCAACTCAACAGTACCCAACACCACCACCACCGCATGATGGGCAGGGTGAAGGGCTTTCCTGTATGCTACCTTATTTAATTAGCACAACAATCCTGCCATGTTTACAGGAGCAATTGTCCTCATTTCTCGAGTAGGGGAAGCTGAGGCATAGGGAAGTGAAGAGACCTGTCCACGGTCACCCAACCTGTAAATGGCAGTGCTGTTTCTAATCACTATCTCCCCGCACGTTCCTTGTACCATGCTGAATGAGAGACTGGAAGTTTCCCTCTTCAAGGTAACTGCTGATTTTGTTTAATAACTGAACTTGCCCTTTCCAATCCTCGCTACTCCACTCCTCTAACATTCTTCAAAGATGCGTCATAAATCCCGATTCCTTCATGAAGTCTATTCTGACGACTCGTTCCTCTACAATTTAATTTTCACCCTCCTTATATTATGCTCATGTATCGCTTAATGTTCACAATACCTTCTGTGAAACAGGACGTCCAAATCACTTCCAGAATAAGGAGGTTTCGTCCATATTAAAAATTTGCTGGGGCAAATAACCTCCCTCTACAATTAATTTATCTAAGGTTTCAACAAATTCTTCTGCTGCCTTCACATCAGCACAGGCAGGCTTACCACTCACTTTCACATAATACAGCGAAAAACCTTTGTTTGAAGTGCTTGAACGCCCAGGGCTAGCGGTAAACTCGACATCATAGTCTGGTCCAGCTTGTTCTCTAAGCATCTGGAACAAACTTCGTGACTTAGCAGTGATAAGCAATGTGCTGAGAGGGATTCACTTTTGGGTTTGGTCCTCAATCCATGTCATTAGTAATTTCCGCATATCTGAGATAGGTCTCTCTTGCATTTTTGTTAGCCTCGTAGCTGTCAGTGGAGCTGATCTTTCAACAGCTTGGAGAATTTTTTCTTTGCTTTTGAGGATTATTGTGGTTGTCAAGTGCAATGTGCCTAAACCCACTATGTTCCGTTCTCTGATTGGGATTTCTGACTCTATTGTAACCTTAGAGGACCACGGACATATATGTGACACTTGACTGTATTTAGCTTGCAAAAGATCCTCGGCTGTTTTCTTGTTTTGTCTTCCCAGCTTGATTATGAGTTCTTCAAAGAAAAGGACCATGTCTTATATATTTTGTCATCTCCCACCACTCCTGGCACAATGCCAAGCCCATGAGAGGTGCTCAGGAAGCTGCCACAGAATAGCCTGGATTGAGCCTTTAAAAGCTGGGCTCCTCTGCCCACCCCCTCCAGTGGCTCCCCATTCCTTTCAGAGCAAAAGTCACAGTGGCCTATGAGGCCTGCACAATCTGCTCCCCAACCCATCCAGCAATCATTCTACTCCAGCCACACTGTTCCTCAAATGTTCTAGGCACATTCCTGCCTCAGGGTCTTTGCACTGGCTGTTCCCTCTGCCTGGAATGCTCTTCCCTAGACATCCACACAGCTCACTCCTCACCTTCAGGTCTTCACTTAGATGAGACCCCTGACCTCACTGCTTCAATTGCAATCTCTTCAGATTTTTGTCTTTGTTACACAGATGTACGCCCAGCACTTAGGAGGTGCTCAGTAAGTGTCCAATGAAGGCAGGTAGGGGTGCAATCCAGGCCACTGTCAAGCTCCCAAACCAGATAGAAGAGAACAGGAAGCTGGAAGCACACCTGCAGTTTCTCTCCACCAGCCCACGGTATTCATTTTCCCTCCCTGCCCCCACCCCCCAATAAACAGTGCCAGCCTTGGGGCTTCTCTCCTGTACCTACCCACACCAATTTTTACATTTCACTCTGAAAATTCCATTTCCTAAACTAAATGAGCAGTTCCTGGCAGGCATGGCCGTATCTGCTGTCTCTGTTGTGTGCACCACTCCCCTCTTCTGGCCCCATACACTGAGCCTGGAGAACCCCCAAAATAAGGCTCTCCTCTGAATGAGTGGAGGAGATGGACTTGTTCACTCTAAGTCCCCTCCTGGAAAAAATGATACTGCTGGCTGAAAAGAGCCACGCCTGGGGCTTCTCCCAGCCTTCCCGAGGGTTGAGTCCAGGTCACCCCGGCACAGGCATCCTCATCCGTCTCCAGGGCACGAGGCTGCCAAAACAGGCACTTGGTGATCCATCCTAGGGGCTCACTACTCTCATGAATCCTTCCCCCAGTCTCATCTACAACATTTTTGCAAAGAGAAAGGAATGAGCCTGTTTTCTCTTACTCAACATCACTGGAGAAGAAAAACAAGAAGGTTCCTAGCCTCTCACCAAGGGGCTTAATAATAGGCAGTGGGGTTTTGTTCCTTACTAACTGTACAACCTTGGACAAGTTAATTTTACAGTTGCTGAGCCTCAACTTCCCCATCTGTAAAATGGGGGTAATAACACCTATCCCAGAAGGTTGTTCACAAGGTTAAAATGAGGCAACTCTTGTAAAGCATTTAGCACATAATAGGTGCTCACAAATATTAATTCACTTTCTCTCCCACCTCTTCTCCAGATTATTCAGACCAATTTCTACAGCCTTCCTCACTGGTTCCTTTTCCAATTTTTGAATCACTGATAAAAGCCTCTTCTACCCATTTCCCACTGAATGTCTCTTCTGGTATAAATCCCCAGGTTCTAATAAAATTGAAAGAAAAAAAAAAAAAAGCTAGGTCCAAATAAAAAGTCGGAGTGTCTATGTCATAATTCCTGGATGTTATACTTCCCTTCATACACTCTTTTAGAAACTAAAGCAAATCTGAGGATCGACTTATTATTAAAATGAGATTTAGAGGTAGAAGAAACACACAGTTTTACAAGACTCACTTCTCTAAGCCCATGAACTGAGAGGCAGGTCTAAAGCTTCTCCCTCACCCCTCCCACTCCTCCCTGTCTCCTTCCTTCCCATCAGGGAAATATTATGATGATGAATTAGACAAACCCCGTCCCGCTCGTTGAGATCCTCTGAGGCAGCAAAACCACATGAACACCAAGCATTACAACTGCAACAAAGAGAAACCAGAAAACCCCTCAGCTTTGGGACGTTAACCAAGGCACAGCTAAATAAATCTGTAACGGAAGATCAAAAAGGATCTTCCACGTGGATAACAGAAAATGTCACCAGCATAAACAGGAAGAGGGATTAGTTCAGTAAAGGAGTAAAGTCACGTTTGTGGGTCTCGGGCAAGATTTTTGCTTACTTTTAACTTCCCAGCATATAACTCACGAGGTTATTAATATGGACTCCTACTGTTTTGGGCAAATAAACAGCCGCTGATGTTTTGTGCCCAAACCACTTTATTACAGCTTTCCTTTACAGTATTTTTTTTCTTTTTTCCTTTCCAAGTCCTGAGATGCTCAGACAGCTAAAAAACCAAGAGTGCCAAGGCGGAACGAATAACAAAAGCAAGGGGAGGCATCGTGTGTGGGCAGGGAAACACAGGGCAGGGGCGGCTGGGACCCTCATTGTCCTCTTTTTAACTCTTCAACAAAGTCAACGTTCAAGAGCAGTGAACAGAAGACACAGACGAGGTGCCACCAGGAGGGCTGCGTTTGTGCTTTCTCCCTAATGCTAGGAGTCACCGCTCAACAGAGTCCACCGCTGAGATGAGGGTGGCCGACTGTCTGGTTTGCCTGGGGCTGAGGGGCGTCCTTGGATACGGGACTTTTAGTTTTTAAGACAGGGAAAATGCCAGGCAAACTGGGACAAGTTGGTCACCCTAGAAGATACATGACTACAAGTGCAAAGGACAGCACTCAGCACAGGGTCTGGCATACAGTAGGTGCTCAAACATTGTCTGTGGAATCTGAATGAACCAACTCTAGCCCACAGCTTGCACACTCAGCTTTTCCTAGAAAGGGGAAGGTTCTGGAGGCCTCAGAGTGTTGGCTCTGTGGAAGGCCATGACATCGTCCATACACTAAGATCCAAGGGAAAAGCTCTCCAGGGCTCCCGTGGCAGCACCTCACTCACCCTTCCAATAAGGCCTTCTCTCTCTGCCCACCCTAGCCTCAGGGCTCCTTGCTGACACAGACCAAGCCATCTGCCTGGCTCGCTCTCTCCCCAGTCTCCCACTTAACTGAAGGCCTCTGAGCTTACACTAGAACCCAATCTGTGATGAAATGATCTCCTGTTCCTCTCCATGTAAAAACTTTCATCTTTGTCTATTCTGTAGGGAGCACAGATTTTGGAGTGAGTTTCGCTTCTTGGCTCCACCACCTATCAGCTCTGTGAGCTTGGGCAAGTTATATGAACTCTCTAAGTCTCAGTATTCTCACCTATAATGCCCTACCTTGCAGTGTTGTGAAGATAAAAAGTAATCGTGCGTGGACAGCACCTAGCCCAGCTGCCAATGCACAGTAGTAGTTCTTTTCCTCCATTCCCTTTGATACAATCAATCTTCAATTCTTTATATGCCTGTTGCTCTTAAAATAAATCAAGGGTTTGGCTGGGACTCTCATTTGTCATTTCTGTAGCTTCAAATCTCTTTAGCTTTTCCACTCTCATATTCATTGGCTCAAGCAATTTGGGTAGTGTTCTGCTAAGTCCCCAGATGCCAGCAATGTGGTACGTATTAACCCAAGCTTCAAATCTTGCCCCGACCAGGTGCTTGAATGACCTTTCCGCTCCTCTGGGATCTCCGTGGAATCCCTGCATGGTGCAAATGGTTAACATGCTTGGCTGCTAACTGAAAGGTTGGAGATTCAAGCCCACTCAGAGGCACCTTATAAGAAAAGTCTGGCAACCTACTTCCAAAAAATCAGCCATTGAAAACCTTATGGAGCATAGTTCTACTCTGACACGTGTGGTCGCTATGAGTTGTAATTGACTCAACGGCAGCTAGTATTGGGGATTTCAGTGGTCCTTAACTGTAAGTTCCCAGAGGGCAGAGATTGATGGACAAATCAGACTAGAGATGCCCAACAAGGCACCAGGGCTTGTTAAGATGCAGCACTCAACAAGCTTAACCAGGGGCTCAGTTCTGAGACTTAAACTCAGGACATTGGTAGAATGAACACATTCACACCACAAGTCTCCTCTTTTGAGCATCACTTTTCATTGTTCTCACCTTTCCCAAGGAGAAAGGCGCAGACACCACTTCTCTGGATCCTCCCAGACACTGTGCTTTTGGGAGCTCCAGAAGGATCATGGTCACAGACGTAGCCCACTGAATTATGTCTGCCAGCTCCAACAACAGTGGCATCATACAGGAAGTCTGTCACTGTCTCGTCAGGACCAGACACTTCAGAGTTTCAGCTAACATCACTAAGGACAACCTCATCTCCCAAAAGCAAATTTTCACAAGACTGAAGCCAAACACCAGGCAGTGAAAGAGAACACCATCTCAGAACTGCATACCCACTGGGATGATCTGTCCTAGTAACACATTTTAATCCATACTCACACAGTCAGATAAACTACCAAAGCATTCATGTCCATATTACCAGGAATCCTTTTGCTGAAAGCTCTGGTTGGCTGCACTCACCAGGGTTCATAAAGAATACATAGACCCAAACAGAAGATTCCAGAGCAAGAGTTGTTCTCAATCACTTCTACACATACTGTATGTTGGAATAGTTGTGAGGTAATTTGTTATTAACAATAATTTAAGCACCGAAGCTTATGAATGATTAACTTTTACTCTAATAAGCTGAAGGGATTTCAAGGTTATCACATTCCCTTGCATCTAATATGCTTTCTTGAGTGGGAGAGAAAGGGGTGGAGTGAGAATGAATGTGGTGTGTTAGGGCTGTGCAATCATCCTGGCCCTGCCCTGGATGTGAAGGGGTGTGTGTGTGTGTGTGTGTGTGTGTGTGTGTGTGTGTGTGTGTGTGTGTGAGGGAGGGAGGAAGGAAGCAGAGGGGGAAATTGAGAACCACTTGTTCAAGTACTGCATTATGGAATGGAGCTGACTCTGACCCCAAAGTCAAAGAGAGATTTGGAAAGATGACAATTGTAGGAAGCATGGAGTAACCAAATCCCTGCCAGATTCAAGGCAGAACCCTCAGGCTTAGTGAAACATTCAGGCCAGCATAAAAGCACTGCCCACCATTCCTTGAATCTGGATCATCAATCAGCAGACCTAACAACATTTATGGACTTTATGCCCCTCCAGCTTCATGTATAACCTTGCGACTTGCCTTCAAGTCAATTCCAACTCATGACGACCCCCTGTGTGTCAGAGTAGAACTGCTCTACAGGATTTTCAATGGCTTTTTCTGAAGTAGATTGCCACGCCTTTCTGCTGAGGCACCTCTGGGTGAACTCAAACCACCAACCTTTCAGCTGGCAGCCGAGCACATTAACTGTTTGCACCACCTATGGACTCTACATAATCTTATTTCTCCCCAGATCCCACATTGCTGCCTTCTGGCTACATTCATCCCTCATATTCAGCTTGATGTTTTCCCAAAGGACCTTTTGTGTAACATCACCCCTAGCTGGACCACCCTTCTCCACAGGGCAGCCAGTCTGTCCCAGACTCCTGGACAGAACTCAAGCAACTAAAAAAGGGCAGCAGACCTAAACAGACCCTCAAACCCCAAATCAAGGCAATAGTCCATTCATCTTTTCAAGTTAAATGAGATCAGAAAGCCTACAGGATGGTAATGAAGATGCTCCAGTGACCTTGTGTGTGGCTCTGGATAGCAATACTTAGGAAAAACACAGGCCAGCCTAACCCTTCAAGGGCCTCACAAACCAGGAAACCAAACTGCAGCTCTCCGACATTTCACTCCGAATTCTCCTTGATAGTCTACACCGACCTACTTATCAAGGGCAAATAACAATTTATGTCAAGTGAGTGGGAAAGAATGTGGAATTCATTTATTTTGCAGCCTACATACTTCTGGATAAAAATGGAAAGTCTTTGGCCACGGGAAGAAGTTGTATTCTTTGGCAAGGTTTTTCTACACCACAGAAGATGTGGTCCTCAGCTATTAATAAAGGAAATTAGGCTCAACCCCTAAATCCTGTTATTAAACTCTCTCAAAATATCAATCACTGTTACTAATATAATTTCACATGCTACAGTTCATTCCGAAGGACAAGTAGCTTTACTATTTAAATGTACCTTCTCCTCAAATCAACTCCAAGTACTCAGCAAATACTATATCCTCTTCCTCACAAACACTGCCAAGTCAGGAATCAGATGAGGAGGGTAACAGACAATTCTATGTGACATCCAAAAGCTACAGGGGGTAAAAAAAAAAAAAAAAAAAAAATTCTCACCATCTAGGCTTAGGATATTTTCTGATTTTTCAGGACCATATATGGTTAGTAATTGTGGTAAATAACTTGCTGTTACTGACCTGATGTACACTAACGTGCACAGAATATGCCTAATAAACTTACAGGAAACAAAAAGCAGTTAATAACCCATTTCTCCCGTTGTTGGGATGCTCTTGACTCAGATAATGGATTTAGAAATTAGTCATATATTACAATTCATTATTAATCACGGTATTCAGAAGGGTAAACAGATATTATAAGAACACCACCCAAGAATTCAATTTCCTTTTAAATTTATTTACTCCCTTGAATTTTTTATGCTACCATCATCCCTCACAAAAATGTAACAGTCTGATCTTTCCTTTTTCTCCAAAACAGTGATTTTCAACCTTTTTTTTTAAAAAAAAAAAAAAAGAAGCAGACCCTTCTTTAAAACGAAATATATTGCAGAACACCAAATAAAAGATAATGAAAGAGGGGCTGTTTTGGTTGCAGGGAGGGGAGAGGGATGGGTGCAGGAGGGGTCCAGGAGACCCCATTTAACCCTTTTACTTCTTAGGCCCCAGATCAAACCTCGTAGAAGCCTGGGGCTCCTCAGGACATAGTATGAAATTACTGTTCTAAGGGACCTATGAAAAAAAGTATATATGTATAATGTATAATACCGTGTGTGTATATACATATATATATATATTTATATATACATATAGTCATTAGTTGCTGTCGAATGGATGAGTGGATTCCAACTCCATGGAGACCCATGTGTGCAGAGTAGAACTGCTCCATAGGGTTTTCAAGCCTGTCATCCGAGGTGCCTCTGGGTGGGTTCGAAGCGCCAACCTTTTGGCTAGTAGTCAAGAGCTTAGCTGTTAGCGCCAGCCAGGGACTCCAGTATATATATGTATCTATATCTATATCAATACCAATACTGGTATCAGTAATGATATTGATATCAATAGAGATATAGATATATTACACAAACCACAAACACTGATACCTCAACAGAAAAATGGACAAAAGGAACAAATAGATAGTTCCCACAAGATAAAAACAAACATGAGGGAGTGTGTGAAAAATGCTAACTCCAAAAAAGTGCAAATCAAAACAATAGAACATTTGACATTGATTACATTTACCCAGGAAACATGGAATGATTACCCCCAATGCTGGTCAGGCTCCATGAAACCTGTACAATAATACACTGCTGGTGGCTGTGTGGAAAGGCTTTCTTCTCGAAAAACAATCTTTCATAAGAATATTCATACCCTTTGTGTCAGTAGTAATCCCACTTCTGGAAATACGTCTTTAAAAATAATTCAGGAGGAAAACAGTGAGATGACGCTCTTCGTTTCAGTTTTAATTATAATAGCAAAACAAAAAACAAAAAAAAACAGCCCAGTAGTAGAGAAGTGGTTGAATCAACAACAGTAATCCACTTGATGGAATATTATACAGTCATTAAAAATACAGTAAAAGTTCTCTCAAAACACTTTCCGCTTAATCAGCTCTCCAGATTAGCCATGCTTTCCATCCCCTCTGTAAAATAAACCCCATGATGCCTTTGGTCCACCTGGCAGCTTTTCTCTAGTACCCCCACTCACATCTCCTTCCAATAGCTGAGTTGCATACTAACCAACAGTCCCTTGGGTTTGTTTCCAGGTGTGTTTATACTGTTTGGATCTGTCATTGTAACAGCATAATGTAATTAAATATTATATAAACCAATGAAATATAACTGCCCAAAGGAAGACAGTTGTTGTCCCTAAGAGAACCAATTAAATGCTCTGGAAAGACATTACAAAAGCTAATCATTTAAAGGATACACATCAAATTACATGTCAGTAAAATAACTGTAAAGCACCAGACCAAAAAAAAAAAAAATCATAAAAATGTAGGCTACTACACTCAGATTCCTTAATAAGTATCTTTGAGTTCTTGACGCATCTTAAAGAAAATGGAAGTATGAATTAGATTTCCTAAGCAGCATATTAGGAGCCCTGGTGGCACAGTGGTTAAGCACTCAGCTGCTAGCCAAAAGGTTGGCGGACCAGCCACTCCACAGGAGAAGGGTGTGGCAGTCTGTTTCCATAAAGATTTATAGCCTTGGAAACCCTATAGAACAGTTCTACTCTGTCCTACAGGGTCGCTATGAGTTGGAATCAACTTCACAGCAGTGGGTTTGGCTTTTTGAAGCAGCATATTACGGGATTGGTTTATGCAAAGACGATGATGCAGAACTCCAATTAACAGACCCAATTTAAAGACAAAAACTTGGCCTTCTATCAGAAGACTGCCAAATGAATTTACATCTTAAATTCTGTTAAAACAAAATATTAACTGCATATATGTCATATTTTGTGGTATTTATTTTAATCAATTTTTAAATTAACTAACCAACTTAAACCCCAACTGTGTTGAAGAAGAGGGATTCTGTTATCCTCTGAAGACTATGAAGTGACCGTGAGTGTCTTGGTTCAACACTGTAGCCCCAGTACTCCCCAAGGTCTCCTCAAGATCTATCCTGAAATACAACGTTGTCAGTGATAGGATAATATCCATATACCTACAAGGAAGGCCAGTTAAGTTAATACTACTATTTTTCAAATTTATGCACCAACCACTAAGGCCAAAAATGATGAAACTGAAGATTTTTACTAACATCTGCAGTCTGAAATTGATCAAATATGGAATCAAGATGCATTGATAATTATTAGTGATCGGAATGTGAAAGTTGGAAACAAAGAAGGATCGGTAGTTGGAAAATGTGGACTTGGTGATAGAAACGACACCGGAGATCACATGATAGAATTTTGCAACACCAACAACTTATTCATTGAAAATACCTTTTTTCAGTGACATAAATGGAGACTATATGCGTGAACCTCACTGGATGGAATATACCCACTGCCATCGAGTCAATTCCAACTCATAGCAACCCTACAGGACAGGGCAGAACTGCCTCATAGGGTTTCCAAGTCTATAAATCTTTACAGAAGCAGACTGCCACATCTTTCTCCCAAGGAGCAGCTGGTGGGTTCCAAACACCAACCTTTTAGTTAGCAGCTGAGTGCATTAACCACTGTGCAACCAGGAGTCCTTGGGATGGACTATACAGGAATCAAATTGACTACATCTGTGGAAAGAGAAAATGGAAGATATACACAGAGTTACTGTACCAAAAAGATTTGGTTGACATTCAACCATTTCAGGAGGTAGCATATGATCAAGAACTGATGGTACTGAAGGAAGAAGTCCAAGCTGCACTGAAGGCATTGGTGAGAAACAAGGCTCCAGGAACTGACGGAATACCAACTGAGATGTTTCAACAAACTGATGCAGCACTGGAGGTGCTCACTTGTCTATGCCAAGAAATTTGGAAGACAGCTACCTGGCCAACCGACTGGAAGAGATTCATATTTGTGCCCATTCCAAAGAAACATGATCCAACAGAATGATAAATTATCAAACAATATCATTAATATCACACACAAGTACAATTTTGCTGAAGATAATTCAAAAATAGTTGCAGCAGTATATCAACAGGAAACTGCTAGAAATTCAAGCCGGATTCAGAAGAGGATGTGGAGTAAAGGATATCATTGCTGATGTCAGATGGATCTTGGCTGAAAGCAGAGACTATCAGAAAAAGGTTTACTTGTGTTTTATTGACTATGCAAAGGCATTTAACTGTGTGTGGATCGTAACAAATTATGGATAACATTGAGAAGAATGGGAATTCCAGGACACTTAATTGTGCTTATGAGGAACCTGTACACAGATCAAGAGGCAGTCATTCAAACAGAACAAGGTGATACTGCATGGTTTAAAATCAGAAAAGGTGTGTGTCAGGGTTGTATCCTTCACCATACTTATTCAAGCGGTATGCTAAGCAAAAAATCTGAGAAGCTGAACTATAAGAAGAAGAATGTGGCATCAGGATTAGAGGAAGATTCATTAACAACCTTCTGAAAACGAAGAGGACTTGAAGCACTTACCGATGAAGATCAAAGACTACAGCCTTCAGTATGGATTACACCTCAACATACAGAAAAAAAAGATTCTCACAATTGGGCCAATAAGAAACATCATGATAAATGGAGAAAAGACTGAATTTTTTAAGGATTTCATTTTACTTGGATCCATGATCAACATCCAGCAGACAAGAAATCTTGGGCAAATCTGCTGCAAAAGACCTCTTTAAAGTGTTAAAAAGCAAAGATGTCACTTTCAGGACTAAGGTGCACCTCACCCAAGCCATGTGTCTTAGTTACCTAGTGCTGCTATAACAGAAATATTACAAGTGGATAGCTTTAACAAAGAGAAACTTATTCTCTCACAGTCTAGTAGGCTACAAGACCAAATTCAGGGCATCAGCTCCAGCGGAAGTCTTTCTCTCTCTGTTGGCTCTGGAGGAAGGTCCTCGTCATCAATCTTCCCTTGGTCAAGGAGGTTCTCAGGGGCAGGGACCCTGGGTCCAAAGGACAAGCTCTGCTCCCAGTGCTGCTCTCTTGGTGGTATGGGGTTCCTCTGTCTCTCTGCTCACTTTTCTCTTTTATATCTCAAAACAGACTGGCTTAAGACACAATCTAATCTTGTAGATCTCATCAACATAACTGCCGCTAATCCATCTCGTTAACATCATAGTGATGGGATTTACAACACACAGGAAAATCATACCAGATGACAAAATGGGGGACAATCACACAATACTGGGAATCATGACCTAGCCAAATTGATAAACATATTTTTTGGGGACACAATTCAATCCATGACACCATGGTATTTTCAGTCACCTCATATGCATGCAAAAGCTGACAACAAATAAGGAAGACCGAGGAAGAATTGATATCTTTGAATTATGATGTTGGCAAAGAATTTTGAATATACCATGGACTGCCAGGTCTGTCTTGGAAGAAGTACAGCCACAATGCTCCTTAGAAGTGAGGATGGCGAGACTTCATCTCATGTACTTTGGACATGTTATCAGGAGGGTCTAGTGCTTGGTAAAGTAGAAGGTTAGTAAACAAGAGGAAGACCATCAATGAGATGGATTGACACAGTGGGTGCAACAATTGGCTCAAGGATAACAACAATTGTGAGGATGGTGCAGGACTAGGTGGTGTTTCTTTCTGTTGCATATGAGGCGCTTATGAGTCGGAGCCCACTTGCTGGCACCTAACAACAAGTACCTCCACAATGCAGTGCCTGGCACATAGTAGGTCTCCAATAAATGTTGAATCAATAAACCATGTAGCAGCATGAAAAAAAAAAATACTTCTAACAAAAAGCAGAGTGAAAAAAAAACAAACCAGAATATAAAAGTACAGGTAAATCATGACTACACCTTTGTTTTTAAATACAGAGGTAAATGGACAAAGCTAGAAGGGAATACTCAAAGGGCAAAATAGTTGTGTTGGGGTAGAATGAGTTATGGGTAATTTTACACATTTTTCAATGTTTTCTTTAATATTTACACATTCTTGTATAGATACAAAAAGGTACTAGGAAAAGGAGAAAGCTTTTTTTCGTTTGTTTTTACTGGACTTACAAAATAAAAAGTGAATCAATATTTCCATTCCCTAAGTTCTCCAACACTCAGGCCTCCTTTAACACACTCTCTACTTCATCTACCTCACCATTTTGGGCAATCTAATCATTCTTCTCCTAAAATGGAACCTGGACAGACACTCATTTTGTGTTTCCAAACCATCAGGATACTTGTTTAAAATGTGAAGAAAAATCCCCCTTCATTTACTACCTATTTCATTAAAAAAAAAAAAAAATTCACAAAACTACAATTTACATTCCCAAGAGATTCTCAAACACCATCTAATTAAATCATTCAATCAGAAAACAAATTAAAATGAAATATCACTGCAACCCCCAAGAGGAAAATAAACTTTTCAGTTATGACTAGAACAGACCTCTAGGGTGAAGCTCCAAAGCCTCTTCTAATTGCAAGTCCTACTGAATATTCTGCAGAACATTTTGTGACATTTGCAGCTTCCACGACAACTTTTCTTCAAGGAAAAGAGGAGCCTGAGCAAGACTCCAACCCAAAACATATTCTTTTAAGAATGGGAACGCTTTCATTAATGACTAATAGGTGCACTGGGCATCAGCACCGTGTACTCATTCATTCATCCACGCATCCATCCAACACCTACTCTATTGAGAATGTGCAAAGAACTGTGCTGAGTGTTCAACAAACATTTGTTATGTGAATTTAATCTCTGCCTCTCAGTGTGAAGCAAAACAAAATCCAGAGCTTCCTGAGTTTATCTACGGAAAGAGTTTCCAGGTGGGCAAGCTACCGACTCCATCACCCCTCGGCTATCCTCTGAGATCTCTTGCTCTGACACCCACTTTCACCATCGTCAACTGATGACAGGGGGGCACTCTTCCCCCTCTGGCCCTCTAGCCTTCTTAGAAGACAGTCTGGTATGTGGTTAAGAACACAGACTCTGAAGCCAGATTATCTGGGTTTAAATCCCTGCATACCACTTGCCAGTTGTGTGATCAAGAGCAAGTCATAAAATGGAGATAATACTACCTGCTTCATAGCGTGGTGAAGATTAAATGAGTCAATAAATATAAAGCACTTAGAACAGTGCCTGGCACATAATAGATGCTAAATAATTTTGAACTCTTTTTATTATTATCATCCCTTATTCCCTTCAGCTCAGCAGAATAAACTGGATTGTTCAAAAAACTCTACTAACTAAAGGGAGTTGACAGTGAGAATACATATAAAACCAGTTGCTGCCAAGTCAATTCTGGGTGATGCAAGTGGTTGACATGTTTCGCTGCTAACCGAAAGGCTGGCAGTTTGAGCCCACCCAAAGGCATCTCGGAAGAAAGACGCAATCAGCTTCTGAAAATCGGCCGTTGAAAACGCCATGGAGAAAATCCCAGTTCTACTCTGATACACATAGGGTCGCCATGAGTCACCAAGGGAGTACCTATAAACAGCCCATATCATCAAGTACAAGGATCTCATCGTATTGTTCTTTCCCACCCTCTACCTTCAGAGAGCTGCATTTGACCAGTTCCAACCTTTGTAGGCCTCTTACCTATACACTCCCTAAATCCTAGCTCAGGGATAGCTACAGCACTTCTGGGGGAACTGTCACTAGTCATCATTACACCATCATGGCACAACCAGCAGAGTAACCCTACCCTCTGCCGGACTCATTTCAAGTCTTCCCCAAGTCACTGACCCTGTCCCTTCCCCACCCACCTACAGGTTGTGGCCTCAGCCTTTCTCTCCTGAGACTGTGGCCACTTCTGAACAACCCCAGGAGTCATTATACAAACATTTTACAAAAACAAAAGAACTGGACCAACACATGGCTTTAAGATCCTGCTCCCTCTTTTTACCCAGATGCCCCAATGTTTTCAGATATATATTTGAAAGTTTCAAACAATGCATACTTATAGGGTTTTCTGGGCAAAAAATCACAAAGTCTCTTTCAGCTTCAATGTTGTACTCATTTTCATGTAGAGTCTTAAAAATACTGTGGCCTGGTCCATATTCAACATGACAGGGTCCCACTCTGTGATGAGGTCATGGGTTAATAATGTCCCATCACTGCTTCCCAAAACAGTACCTTGCTCATCTCCTCCCTGACCAGACAGAAACGCACAAGTGAATCATTTTCCAGGAGCATACACACATACAGACTGTATGAATGAAAATGTCTCAAAATCTGTGGGCAAACCAGAAATGTCAAAGTAAGGCATAGCCCTGTGTCTCCCTGAGAACTTCTGAATCACCCTGGGGCAAACACTGTGCTTCTATTGCTGATTAATTGTCAATCCAGACCCACGGGATGGAAAAGGACAAGTAAGAAATAGCAGCAATAGAAACCCATCAGATAGACAAATTAAATCCGCCAAACCCAGCAGCCAGGTTGAGAGAGCAGAGGCAGGTATGAAGGAAAAGCTGCCGATTGTCCTGTTTTCTGGTGAAGTGTCAGAGCCATGGGCTTGTTTTTAAGTCATTAGTCAGCAAGCACAATGGATGTGCATACCTCACTCACCTGAATCTCCCGTGGGAAGGAACTATTCTGGACACGTGGGGGAAACACACGCCAAATGAGGACAGAGCAGTGGCCCGTACCCTGTCAGGGGCAGCAGGTGCAAGGGCTGGAATCCAGACACCCACGTGTAAACACGAGAGTGCTCATGGGGGTGAAACCCTTCAATCCAACTCGGTGTTTGCCAAACTCTGTCTGCCTTGTGCGCTGGACCCAGAGCCTGGAGGGCCTGCCAGACATGCAGGTGAACTGGGTTCAACCCTGCCCTTTGAAGCCCACACGCCTGTTAGAAAGCAGAAGGAGCCGAGAGGCGAAGAAAAAGAAGTGTGAATGTGAGAAACGTGCAAGTGTGTGCACACTCGGCGCCAGTAGCCCGGCGCCTGGAGCCCTATCCTCTGCCTCTGACAGCTCACCGGACTAGGTCACCTCGAGAGAGCACCCCGCACCCTATCCTCCCTTTGGCCCCAGCCCTAGCCTGGGCGCAACCACTGGATGCAACCTTAGACGCTAGGGTTATCCTGCGCGGTCTGTCCGCTCCGCCCAAGCCGTTCCTGGGCCTGGAAATGGAGCTACGGGAGGGAACGGCCTCCACACTACCCCGGGCGGCTCTGCGAGGAAGGCGCGGCCCAGGGCGGGTTGTCTCGGTCCTGGGCGGAGGTGCCACCCCAGTGGAAGGAGCCCCAGACTCCAGCGTTTCTTCCTGGCGTCGACATCTGCTCCCGGAGAGAAACGAAAGGGTCCTGGACCCGCGGGCCTGGGTGGGGGTGAAGACCTCTGGAGGCTCAAGCAGTCCCCCAGCCCCAGACCCCACCAGATTTCCCGCTGCATTTCCACCCCACCTGCGGACCGCGCACCGCAGGGCTGGGGCTGGGGAGGTGAAGTCTTCCTAGTCCCAGCTTGTCCCGCAGCTTGCGGGTACAAAACGTCAACAGCTGGGGCCGCGCGGGCATCTTAACCCTGGGCCCTTACTGTGGCCAAATGAGCTCGATTGCCCACGCGTTCTCTCTTGTGCACACACAAACATTCACTCGCACACACACCCTGAGCCGGACCTGTGTGCGACCACAAGAGACCGCAAGCAACCAGTCTGGAGTCACACGTACATTTGGACACGTGCGCAGCGCGCCCCCACATCGCCAGCGAGATACACACACCCGCGCGAGCAGCCCGCGCACACACGTGTGCCCTGAAGAAGCGCGCACCGCCGCAGACGCTGAAGATCCCTCTCGCAGACAAGAGCGGACAGGCAGCCCCTATGCATCTGCGGCCCCAGAGCCCCGAGGTCCTTCAGCTGACGCGAATCCTCCCCAGCGCGATCCGCGCCGCGCCGCGCCGCGCTGCGCACTCCCGGCCGCGTGGACCGCCCAAGTTTCCCGGGGCGCTCGTACCTTGGATGTGCTGCTTGATAACGTTCTCCAGGTGGTCCAGCCGCTCAATGATCTTCAGGGTATCCCCTTTGTCTTCCTCCAGCTTCTTGTTGGGCGCCGGCTCCTGCCCCCGCACATACACACTGGCGATGTAGTTGGTGACCCAGCCTACGTAGAGCAGGCAGATGATGTTGGTCATGCCGCTCAAGATCACGCAAGTGGACACCAAAGTTTTGGTCTTCCTGGTGCACACCATTCTGGGCTCCCTCCTCCATATAGAGCTCCCGGGGGCCCCTCCTCGCCGTGCGCCCCGGACTCCCCCGCGCTCACACCACCTAATAAACCCCGGGCCGCTGGGTGCCCGAGCACCTGAGTCCCGGTGTTCTCCAAAGCCCAGTCCGCTGGCTGTGGGGCCGCCGTGCCCAAGTTTGCAGCTCTCGCCGTTGCCCACCCGGGAGAGGGCTTGACAAAGGAAATGAGGTGGATTTTTTTCCAAATTAAAAATCTCCAAGCCCTTTCCAGAGCGGTCACGGGTGGCCGGCAGCTGCGCACCCCGATACGCGTGTCTGGGAAACTTTGTCACTGCCTGGGTCCGCGGCCGCGCCGCTTCCCATCTCCCAGCGCCGTTTGCCTTGGCGGTCCGACCGGCCCGCGCTGCTAGAACGACAGCCGAGGCCGCGGCGGCGACGGCGGCGGCGGCGGGGAGATCCGCGGAGCAAGGCGGCCCGGCCCCCTCCGAGCGACAAGCGCCGCCACCAATCGCGCTCCGGCTCGGGAGAGGGGCTGGGGCTGGGCCGCCGCGGACCAACGGGGAGGGCGTGGGGGGCGGAGTCCGGCCCCCGCGCCCCACCTGCTGGCGGCTTCTGGCTCCCGCCCTTCAGGGACGCGCCTGAGCCTCCACTCGCGCTCGCTGCCCCAGACCAGAGTCACCCGGGAAGGACACGCCGCCAATCCCAGGCTCTAGGTCGGGAAATTCCGCTTCTAGGAGGATTCCATCTCTTGCTCTTGCGCAGGAATCTCTGGACTTTGGGGGTCAATCGGTTCAGCGTCCCTCACTCGCCCTGGGCGCGGGGATTCTTGCTCTGGTCCCACCAACAGACTCCCCAGACTTTTTTTCTGCTCGTCAGAACGCAGAGTGGCCTGGGAGGCATGGGCCGGGTCGCCTGTCCTGCCTTACCTGTCAGGCCCTGTGGGCGTCCACTACTTCCTTGGCCTCACTTCAGCCTTTACGCTGCCCGCGCACCTCTGTGCAGTGGCCTTCTGGGCCTCTCCAGACCTATGCAACTGTAAAACCAGTCAACCTTCCTGGGAATCTCCTAGAAGACGCACTGGTGAACTATTAGATGTCTCTGGACCACCACCACCACTCCACCACCACAAAGTTCTTTGTCCCAATCCAATTTTTTTTTTTTTTAAGTCTGTGCGGCTCAGGACAATGCTCAATTCTGCAACCGCAGTTTTATTCATGTGAGCCCAGGCTCATCCCAGTGCCTCGGGAAACCCTGCATGGAAATGCCCATGGGGAAAGTGTTAAGCTCTCTGTGAATGGTAAAGCCCCTCTACCTGCTATTTATGATATTAGGAAGGTGCCGTGGGATGAATTGCTTTTATATGGACTTTCATATCATAGTATTGTAACTTCCACTCAAGTGATTGGGTAGGACTATGCAGATAAAGTAATTGTGGCCCATCAAGGGGATTGGTCAGTTTTGCCATTCCCTAGCCTTAAAATGAGCCATCCCAGAGGCCAAAGGAGAGGATTTCACCACCTTCAAGAAAAAAGAGCCGGCAGCATTGTTCACAATAGCAAAACGATGGAAACAACCTAGATGCCCATCAACAGATGAATGGATAAACAAACTATGGTACATAATACACAATGGAGTACTATGCAACGAGAAAGAACAACAATGAATCTGTGAA